>NW_023396633.1:112500-150000 GCF_011125445.2 Fundulus heteroclitus | reverse complement strand
TTAACGATTTAATGAATTTTATGATCTGGTTACAGCTCTCACCATCCAGAGCTCTGACCATCCAGAACTGTGAAAAGGGCGGCCATTTTGCCCATATATGGGCATATCACAGGATGTGACGTCACATCCCGTGATTTTTCAGCATTGCTCACAGCAGAAGCTGTGAGCAACGCTGTGTGGTGCATTCAAAGTGCATGGGAAAATGCACAAAAACATGTTTTTGTTCAATCAATTTTAAAATGTTTATATATATATATATATATATATATATATATATATATATATATATATATATATATATATATATATATATATATATATATTCTTTCTAACTGATTGAAGAAAAACACGTTTTTTGTTGAGTACTGAATTGTCCCATCAACTGTGAATGCACCCAGCTGAACCTAGCGTTGCTTCTTCCTGGCTGCTCAGAGCTAGCGTGCTCTACAGGCACAAGATGTGGGAGTCAGTCCTGTAACCTGTTAAGCAAGACAACAAAGTTTTTTGTTGAAGCATAATCCTGGTGAGTGCTTTTTTTTAGATGTTAAACCAGTGATTTTGTATGCTGCTTTGTTTGCACAGTGGAAACAGGAGAGCAGAAAGAGCACATGTGGGCCTGTAATACACCCTTTTCACATGACGTCACTCCACTTCCGTTTTGAAGCGAAGCAGGGTATCTGTACTTCCGGCTACATGCTTTTACATAGAAAATTTGGGAGGTGAAGACGTGTTTCACTGATAATCAGCGCAATTTCATAAGGTAAGACTGAGAGCACAATATTAAACGTGTCTTATTAAGTATCTTTTTTTCCCCTTTGTATTTGTAGTGATCATTGCTGCTATATAGATGCTTTGATCGGGACAGTAACATGAAGTTTAAAGCTAACATGCAGCAGCTTGTTAGCTTACTTTACCTATTATTAATCTGATGTAGATGTTGGAAAATTATTACTGTAGCTTTGTTATTATAGGAATAAATCTTGTTTTTCACTGAGTGAAAAAAGAGACATTTTTCTGCTACATTGTTCCCCTTACTTGATTATGGTGACGTGTTATATATAATTGCAGTCACAGAATTCAAAAGATCTTATTCCATTTGAATCTTTTTGTTCATTCCTAAAAAAAAAAACGACCGTGGGTCTATTGGACAGTGCCTCTGGGTCTGAATTTTTAATTTTCTGTGTTGCATTTCTCATAATATTATTTGCACTTATATTAATGCACCTTTTTCTTAGTTTTTGTGCAAAATACTGTGTATTTTAAGTAGAGGCCTGAAATTGTTTTGTTTATTATACTGTATTAATAATGATATGTGCTGCTGACCTCTTAGTCAGATCAACCTTTGAAAAAGAGATCTTAATCTCAATGGGATTTTATCTGGTTAAATAAAAGGTTTTAAAAAGTATTATTATTAATCTATTTTTTTCTCCCCTTGTCCTCCTTGTGTCAGCATCATATCCACCAAGAATGGCACAATCACATGAAAACTGCTACTGCAGTGTCCCACAGTGCTCGAACAACAAAAAAAACTTTCCATATCTTAGTTTTCACGACTTCCCGGCTGATGCTGAGATTCGTGCCCGTTGGGTGACGGCAATAAGAAGAGATGAGGGGCCAAATTTTAAAATCCTTCGTGGCAGCACTTACGTCTGCAGTCAGCACTTCTCTTCGGAAGAGACCTACGTTTCTGCAAGTGGTCGAAAGAAGTTAAAGAAGGGAGCAGTACCATCTAAATTCCCGTGGAATGATTGGGGCAAAGGTAAGAGTACAGTGTTTAAATTGGTAATAAATTAATAGATAACTTTTACTCAGAACTCAAAAACTTACCTTAAGGGGTACATGTAACTCTTTCTTTTAAAATAGTGGTTGCTGTTTTAAGTGTGGCAATCACATTGATAGTTTGAAATGACATCTAAACAACATTTTTTATTGTAGGAACAGGTGAGCAATCTGAAAGGCGAGCAAGAAAACGCCTTGCAGCTGACGATGAGATGCCTGTTCCAGGGAGCAGCACAGAGGATTGGTCCCACCTGGAGGCAGTGCAAAGTGATCATGACTACAGCTGTCATTCCTCTCCTGGTGATTTTTTTTTTTTTTACAAGTTAAACTCCATGTTTCTTTCTTAAAGATAATTGAGTTATAATAAGTTTATTTAGCTTTTCCCAAGATAATTTCAGTGGGTCACCACATACATTTTTATTAGAGCTGTCAAAATCAATTTGTTAATGAAAGGAAATTAATCTGAGACATTAGTGTTTCTAAACGAAATTATATCCACCATCATTTGGCACAATATAGCAATAAAGACCTAATGTTCCTTTCTTCACCTCATGAAAATTACGAATTATTGTTAAGCTTACTGATAGCATACAATTATGTGGATGAACCTAAAATGGATAAGTGATGCTAAAGTGTATTCTCCTCTTTTCTCTAAAGGTAAAATGGACAGAGCTGCTAGGAAGATTCAGCAGTTGGAGGTGCAAATCTTGACACTTGAACACAAAATCCAGCAGCTGACCCTTAAAAATCAGGAGCCATTAATTTACAAATTTTGTGTGACTGACTACCGTTACTACACAAGATTCAGCTCCAAGAAGGTCTTCACTCTGTTTTGGGAGTCTGTTAACCCGTCTGCATCAAGGCTTATCTATTGGTCCAAAGCACAGCGTGCAGCAGAAGTGACGGCAAGTCCACAGCGAAAGCTTGAACTGATTGATGAACTGTTCGTGTTTCTCTGTCGCGTTGCAGCTGGGCTTCAGGAGAGGACATTGTCATCTCTCTTTGAGGTCAGCGTGTCGACTGTTAGTCGCATCATCCTTACATGGACAAGCTACCTTTATCAGGTTTTGGGCTCATTACCATCTTTTTTTTTTTTTTATTTCCTTTATTTAACCAGGTAAACCCCGTTGAGATCTGGATCTCATTTTCAAGGGGGACCTGGGCAGAAATCTGCAAAAACACTACAACCTGGTTACAAAAATAAAACCAATTAATACATATGCACAAATATAAAACAATAAAAACAATTTAAAAGCAGTGACACTGTTTCATACAAGCTTGTTGTCTATCTTTAAGAACCGCTCGAAATAAGTCCAATGAAATAGTTTCTGACATCTTGAGCTCACACTGGAGCTGATTCCACACTATAGGAGCCAACACACTGAATGCTTTCTTTCCTTTATCAGTTCTTGGATGTCAAGAGAGCAGGTACAGGCCACGATGCCTGACAAGTTCAGGCTCTTTTGTCCTCAGCTAAGAGTCATCATAGACTGCACTGAGATCCGCTGTGAAACCGCAACTTCTCTCTCCTTACAGTCGGAGACTTTTTCAAGCTACAAAAATCACACCACATTTAAAGGACTTATTGGTGTTGCTCTGTGTGGTGTTATCACATTTGTTTCTACACTATACACAGGCTGTATTTCAGACATAGAAATAACAAAGAAATCCCAGCTTCTACAGCTACTCCAGCCAGGGGATGAAGTAATGGCTGACAAGGGTTTCCTGATTGAGAAAATGCTGTCAGAGGTGGGGGTAAAACTCATCATCCCACCATTAAAGAAAGCAACCCAGCTCAGCAAATCAGACACTCAAAAGACCCAGGCCATCGCCCGTTTGAGGATTCTAGTGGAGAGGGCCATACGAAGGGTGAAGCAATACCACATTTGGGATGGAATTGTTCCGCTGTCCATGGTAGGATCAGTGAATCAGCTGTGGGCCATCTGCTGCCTGATGTCAAATTACCAGGGACCTCTTGATATCAAGGGGGACAAGCCCGTCTGAGGCCCGCTAGCTTGGATGTTATCTTACTGCAAAAGGCTTTACTGTAATGACCCTGTAAGATTGTAATTTGTTAGATTTATGTGCTAAATGGTTGTTTTGAGAATGACATTGTGTTTTGCTTTGAAGTTAAGAACTAAAATAAAGTAAAAAGAAAAAAGAATGCATTATTCATTAAATGGTTACTTTAATTCACAGATATGTCCACTGTTTACAAGTTTTGAAGTAACCCAGAAAATTGCTCACATCACAATCAACAAATATCCATTGATGCTGCAAATACCTATGTCTTTTATAACAAATTTAAACAATTTTTTTTCATTTCTAAACATCTGTTCAATTGCTTATTTCAGCTTCACAGGTGCTACCATTCACCAGTAACAACTATTTACATTGTAATGTTTTAAGAGTTGCGACATAAGAAGACATCCATGTAAATGTTGTAGTAGAAATTATTAAGCTTTTCCCGCATTGAGTGGATAATCTCCTCATCCCTATAGATTCTTTCTACTGTAAAGTCAGTGTGTGTATCTGTGATGAAATCACACCACTGAAGGCCGGTAATGGCTAGTAGTCCTTGATAGTAGTACTTGTGAGTCTTCCGTAAGGATGCTTTGCCTTTAACTGTGGTCAGGTGTTTAACTTGTTCAACACTTTGTACATTACACGTTTTAACCTCTGCCAGGCCAAAAGGTGGCATCTCAGAAGGGTCGAAGACTTTACCATCCGGGGTAGCCCCAAGGTGAGGTGCATCTGGGTGGATGATTACCCCACAAGATGTCACTGTGACATCACAAAAATCTGCATACTGCCGCAGTATGTCAGATTCCAGGTCCAAACCACGTTTCATGGCAGCTGTCTGAGGAGCTCCCCTCAGGATGCGAGAAGCCAAAGCTTTGGCAGAAGACTCCCCACGAACATGGCATATCTCACGGAATCGGCTGGCTGTGAGTCGAGGTTTGCGTACCAGAGTCCATAACTGGCATTCTGATTGCTGCCTGGTATCAGCCTCAATAGCAGATGAGATCTCTTGCGTTACCTTTAAAAAAAAATTAAAAAGTAAATCAATTAAAAAATGTCACACTCCCAATTTTAAAACCTCAGATAAATAAAGGTAACATAAATTAATACAAACCTTCAAGCTCTCCAGGTGGCATTGTTGTTTGTAGTTGGGCTCAAATTTTACTGGGAATTTAAAACTACCCATCAACTGGTAACTTGGGAAATGCAGGGGCATCAGGGTGTCTAATACAGTCTTTACTTGTTTCAGGAGGGCATTGGTAGGAAAGGACAGAGCCAAATGGGACAGGGCCAAATTTAGAGTCCACTAATTTAAGTTCCTGAATTCCGTGTAACAATTTGCATATCCCAGGCTGTGGACGGATGTCTTTAAGTTTTTCACCAATGGCCATCACATGAGGATCTGGAAGAGGCCCTGTTAAAAAATTGAGAAACAAATAAGTTTGATTTAATTTACATTACAATGTCATCTATAAAAATAACTAATAAAAATATTTGTTAAGGAAGATGAAAATAGAGCAGAGGAAAAATAGGAGAGAAAGAGTCAGCAGAGGACACGGTGTCACATCACAGAGGGGGCTTCAGACTCATTGTCTTCTGCTGCCACCAGCAGGGGAGATTTATGACCCTCCCACTCAGGTGCTGAAATGCCGCTCTCCAACAGCGTGCAGTTGCGTCTACACTCATTTCCAGGAAGCTCTCAACGACCATCTCCTTCTTAAAATGTTTTTGTAGGTACGATTATTTTTTAGTTACAATTTAGGTTAAAATTATAGATATAAATGGTTTGCTCTTGCAGCGTGTGGTGTTCAGAAGACGAGCAGAAAAGACCAGAAATGAACACATTTTACTTAGGATTAGTCAAATGCAAGACAGGAAATATTGCATAAATCTTAAGATCAAATGTGAAGTCAGAATAAATAATAATGAGCGATGACAAAGAACAATGGTGAATGTTGGTGGACTGATTTTAACAGATAAAAAACAAAACAAAAAGGAGGTATGCATAAAAAAAGCCATTGATGGTTAAATGAGTGGAGAGGAAAACTAATTTAAACTCACCAGTATATGCTCTGTAAAGTGTGCACTTGGCACCAGTTCCAACACTTCTTTTCTTCTGTGGCTTACACACCTTCATCTCATTTGTTGCCTCTGGTGCAATTCCCTAAAAAATAAATAATAAAAAAATCAACAACATCAATAATGACAACAATATAGGAAATACATTATCAAGAGTACTAAATACTAATTAACCTGTGTCCTTGGACGATGCCATGTCTGCAGTGAGCTGGTGGATGGCAGTGGCAGTGGTACAGTCTTGAAGCCGATGGTACTGTAGTGTGTCGTCTGAAATAGCAGGGCTACTATGTGATTACATAGAGCTTTACCTGCAGCACAAGAACACGACAGGCACTCCAGAGCCACGGGGTCCTCTTTGTTGTCCAATGTAAACTGGAAATAGAGACATGCTGTTTTAGATGGATTTATCTAATGTTTAATTTATCAAAGCAGCAAAATGAAAATTATGAATATGTAATAAATAGCTAAAATATATAAAATATATTAAGTGTGATGTCTGAAGTTTTTGAAAATCCACGTTTTTTGGTCACTTCCTGAAAAATAACAGTATAGGACATGAGGGGTTTGCCCCGACAGCAGCATAATCCATAAATACTATAATGAACAGATTATTAGTGTGCATGCAGTGTGCATGCAACATTATTGACAGCATCTTTCTCAGTCTTTGATGTCCTAAACTATCATAGTTTAAACAGGAATGGGCAGAATTATTTTATTAATTGAGGCTCCAAATCTACTGACGAGACTGAGAAACACACTGAACCCACAGAGGAACTTTGTGGGATACTGCAAAGTCTGCAACCGCAGTAAAATACTACACAAAAAGAAAAACCTGTAGGGAATGAGGCTCCTCATTTTTCTTCATAGAAAAAACAGCGTGCTCTAACTGTGACCAAGTGGCCAACAGCATTTGACACTGTTCCAAAACAGAGTATGAAAAGGCTC
Organism: Fundulus heteroclitus; assembly: GCF_011125445.2. NCBI lineage: Eukaryota > Metazoa > Chordata > Actinopteri > Cyprinodontiformes > Fundulidae > Fundulus > Fundulus heteroclitus. Next base: position 143,175 of record NW_023396633.1, on the reverse strand, counting down.
AACATTATACATCAACTATATCCCTGGTGTGACTCATTGGCTAAAAGCTGTGAAACAAAATAACTGACATAGCAATAGTTTAATATAATAAAGCTAGAGTAGCAACTTAATGGAGAAATAAAAAATAATAAATGACAAAACCTCATGTTGGTAGCGTAGCTATCATTATCCTAGCATCTATGCTAACAACACAAAGCTTTTACCTTCATAATCGAAAAGGTATTGCTCCACAAAGAACTTGTAACCTTTGTCAAGTTTGGAGGCTGGTGTAGCCGAAAGCTTTTGTGCCAGTCTGTGCACGTCTCCCAAACGAAATTTGGATAGATTGGTGAGGGACTGTGTGAAATCCATATGTAAAAACACTGCTCACGGAGAAAGCGGAAATAAAGATACCCTGCTTTACCGCAGAACGGAAGTCGCATGACGTCACTGTGAAAAGGGTCTATGCTGAGCTGAGGAAATCTTCAGGATTGAGTGAAGGCGATAAACAGTAAGACAGCTCATGTGTGATGTTTTGATTAGCTTTATTAAAGAGAAAAGTTGGTTTTCTCCCTTTTAACAATCCAACACACCTGAAATCGGTTGTCTAAGGCGGAGCGCGCTGATTGCGCTCCGCAATAACTGCGCGCAGTTGTTAGCAGAGGCCATCTGCCCCTCTGCCCGCGCCTGATAAGACATAGTATTAATGACACATCCACAGAGGTGCAAATTTCTTTAAAAGGCAGTGTCATAATTTACAAAAAAAAAAGTTTGAAGTGCAGTTGTCTTGTAACCATTGTTTTAAAGTTTGCTTCTTCTTAAGGTTATCTTAAGTATTTTGCAACTATTGTTGTTAACATTTGATAAATATTAATTTGCAGGATAATTTAAAGCAGTGTATGGTGTGCAATTATAAGATATGAAATGGTTGTGGGTTTTTTTAGATTTTGTAAATTGTACTTGATTTGTTTTCCTTGCAATTCCACTTAAACAAGAAAATACAAAAAAGGTACAGTATGCTGCTCGAGTGTTTTATTAAATATCTTTTTTGATAGTCTAGTCATTTAGATAAGTTTTTACATAGCACTACAACAATTAACATACATAAATAATTTAACTTAGTCAGCAACACAAAATGTGCCTTGATAATTAGCCAAAACACAACAGTTGTGCCAGGTTTGATTGACAGTTCCTATTAAAGTGAGAGGCACCACAGAATCCCAGATGTGGTAGCACGTTACTCTAGCGATTGCTCGCTCTACAATGATCCGCAGGCGAGCAATGGTCTGGGTCTCCTCGGTCTCTTTCTTGCTGAACTGGCCAGGATGCCTGAATGGTGGAATGATGAGTTTGGCTCCAACTTCTTGAAGGAGGTCTTGAATGAGGAATCCTTTATCTGCCAAGACTTCATCTCCAAGCACAAGAAGAGGAAGGATTCCACTGACCTTTGTTATTTCTTTGTCTGAGATGCAGCCTTTGTACAATGCTCAAATAAATGTCACCAACCCACAGGGAGCAACTCTGATCAGCCCTTTCAGAGTGGTGTGGTTCTTGTAGGCTGAGAACGTTTCAGACTGTAAGGTGAGGGATGAGAGCGTCTCCAGAGCAACATCTGTGCAGTTCAACATGACACGGACATTTGGAGAGAACTTCAGAAATCTCAGAGAGAACTTAAAAAAGTTCACTGTGTGCACAGGTGTGTATTTTTAAAAAACATTTGTATGTGCAGAATTGATTGTGCAGAGGGCAATTTGTGCAAGAATACAGCTTGTAAATTACAGTCAACTTAAATTACAGTATAAGGTGCAGCAGTGATTTAAAAGTAAACAATTGAAGTGTGAACAATGCATGAGAAAGTCGGTGTACAGGTAAGTATTTTTAAAACCATTTGTATGGACTGAATGGCGTACCACGCACGTGACGTCACCGACTCAAGAGCAACGCCCCTTTTGCCGCTTAGGTAGGGCATACAGGTAGAGAACGCCCGTAGCAACCAGCTATTACACGCGCAACAGAAACAGCGATATGACCGACTTTGCAGCCATTAAACTTTCCTAAGACGATGTCCCAGGCGCACGGATTACTGGTCGCACTGTCGAAGAACACACCAATCTTCAGCTCAAACGATGGCTTGAGTGTCGAGTGCTTAAAAAGACCGGAAAACGGGCCGAGTTGATCGAACGGTAAGCTTTGTTTTTTTTTTTCCTGCGCAGCGGTCATGGCGTCGTCGGCCGTTTTTTTGTTTGTAATCACCGTCCAGGGATCGGTATATGTTTAATGTTTGTCTTATTTTAAATGTTTTTGAGTAAGCTATCCTGGTAGCAGGGTATCAAGTTAGCGCCTGCTACCATGATAGCCTATATGCTGTCATGGTAGCAGGCGCTTCATTTTTAACATGTCGGCCACAAAAATACTCTTACCTGTTCACTACTTGATGTCGCTGGAATTGGGTCAGGATGTTCTTCGGTTGGGCCCTTTCCTCCAACAAAATGCTTGCTGCACATGTACGTGAATTTGGTAACTTTTTCCGGGTTGAACTGTTGTGTAGGCTGACCGCACCGGTGTACCCAGCGCACACATTTCTCCTTGGCAGTCTTGAAGAAAACATCCTTCATATGCGGCCGATCGGCGTACCTCGAGTCGCTGTTGCACGTTCCATAGCAACAATGTTTAAAAACCATGGTCTTAGATTTGGAAAAAGCAGTCGTTTACCGAGTAAAACCAAGGGTAATGCACGTCTCTTTTACAGCGAAACAGTGGCGAACTATGCAAGCTTGCCCTACTGCGTACCACGTGATGTGACGTCATCGTTACGTTTCTAAAAATAGCTCGCTCGCGGTACGCCATTGATTGTGCAAAGGGCATTTGTGCGAGAATGCATTTAGAAACAGAGTTTGACAGCATTTGTAATGCTAGTTGGAGATGCAATGATGCAAAATTAGCAAATATGCGAATGTTGTGCAGAGTTTATGGGTTTTACTTACAGATAGCAGTGACATGCAGTCAGGGGAGGCAATCATGGAAAGAAAGAAAATATAGAATAATGATAACATAATATATATTGTGATTCACTCAGTCATTTGTAATAATAGTTGTTTTTTTAATCTAATTTCCTTATTTTTTATCATATTCTCTTTAAAATCAAAGACTTTTCGCTATTTTTAACGTAAATCCTTGGTGGCGCTTGATAGTGAAGCACCACCAAGCCAGCGATCTTGGCCTCCTCTGGGATTGCGCAATCCCATGTTAACTGCGCTGACTTCCATTCCGTGAATGCATCTTCCTGTCTCTAGATCATAAATTCAATTGTTCAAACACTTATGAACTGATTTTCCACAATTTAATATATGTGGATTACGAATTGTGTTTTGGTCATTAAACTGTGTGTTTTCGTGTGCTGCTGGGTGACCATAAAAGCCAAAGAGCTGGTTGTAGGTGAGGCCAGCAGTTCCTTGGCCTCTAGGCAGGGGGCGCTCAAGGGGCACCGTTCTGATCCCCAAATAGTAGAGTCAAAGCAAGTTATGGATGTGTTATTGGCGAGTTTTGCTAAACAAGTAAAGCACTAAAAAGACTCTAAACATACAGCCGCAACAGGACTGATCAAGGAAGGCTTTCCTCCCTGGCAGTGAGCTCCACTGAGACTGAGAGACTTTTAAAACTGAAGAAGATAAAAAGAACTTTTACCGGAAAGTGACCGATATTTTTGTTCAGAAAGAGCGCAGCTGGACTTCATTTCTAAGTAGAGGTAAGACAGTGATAATTATTCATGTTTTGTTTTTGTAATGAAATGTGTGTACTGTAGGTTATAGTTTTTGAATGTGTTACAAATGTAGAAATCCATCATAACTCATAAACTGCTACCAATCAAATGACAAATAATTTAGTTTTATTTTTTAAACAAATAATCAATATTTTTTCCATGTCTCTTGGTTAATTGATTTGGCTCAACCAGTCTCCTTCAGCACTTTGCAATGAGTCTACTCTGTAGAGCAGGGGTGTCAAACTCATTTTGGTTGAGGGGCCGCATACAGCTTAAAGTTCAAATTGAAAACCACACACTTATAGTTTCTCATTTTATAGTATGTACAAAATTAAAAACATCACAAGTGAATAAAATGATAAATTCTAACTTTTTTTTGTTTATAGCACAAAATAATTCACTGAAATAGCAGACAACTCAAAATTCCTCATTCAGTCACGTGACCCACGAGGAGCCGCTGTAGAATTCCGTGACGTCACACTAGTCAGGAGGTAGTCGGGAAGCGGTCATTTTACATAGCGTGTCAGTATTTTTTCACCTTTGCGATGGAGTTTGTATCTTTAAACGAGGATGAATACGAAGCGAGCAAACTTATTGTTAAAAACGAGGAGTGCTGTGTCCAGCCATATGGTTTGAGCCGTTAGTTAGGCGTGAATTACGGGACAACACAGAGGAAAGTGGAGAAAGTAGAAGTAGCGATGATGACCACGCTAGTAGGCCGACATCGTCGTCGTCCGACTCAGAATCTGCCAGTGAAGAGGAAATTGACGACCGTTCCCATCGACTGACAAATACTGACTGGTATGTTTTTTGATTCTACGATTTTTTTTTTACTTTTGAGTAGTGACCCCTCTGAGAGTGAGGTCGATTTAATTGCTTTTATGTCTAATTAAATTCAAATTGATGCTAATGCTAAGCTACTTCTTTCGTGTTTTTGATTTGAATTTTTAAGCAACCTCGTACTGTAGGCATAGTAGACAAAAACTAACATTAGCCATTTGACCATTACTAATTTATATTTTTAGGTGGGTGATTATGAATCGGGATTGTTTATATTTTACAGGTGCAAATGTGGCAACTGTGTGATTATGCCCACAGTGGATGAATGCAAGTGCTGCACAGAAACGCACCTTGTTGATCAGGAAGTCGAGTCAGCTGGGCTGCAATGTATAACCTTACATGAAGGCTTTCAGGGAAACTGCCTCAACCAGTATGTCCTCAAGGCATCTTTTGTTGAATTTTTGGAGGGACATGGTCCTCTTGGAAATGATGAACCAGTAAACGAGTAAGTAGTTGAAAAATTGTTTATTGAAAATACATGTATTAGTGCTAAATTCTAGTCCTACACTGTATGCACCTGTGATGTAGTTATTTTACTGTAAATTAAATGCAGTTGTTTCTGCACCTTAGGCCTATATATTTTATTTAGAAACAGCAAAAAACATTGAAATATAACTACATTGCTTTAGTAAAACACAAAAACAATCATTTACATGTACATAGCAAACAAATATAACATCAATTACATTCAGAACATATCACTTTAGTAGGGCCTAGTTTAAAACAGCATTACAATAATTTTGAAATTTTATTACAGGTCTAAACACTTTTTGCATCATATTTTCTTTCTATTTTAGGATTTACAGTTACATTGCATATAGAAGAATGATCAGATGGATTTGGGGACGCATTGGAAAAGGAAATAGGAAAGTTCTTCCATCCTGTGCAGTAAATAAAATAAGAGAGACCTGGGAGTCAGCAGACTACACTGGTTTTAAATACCCAACTGTGTGAACATCGACTTCCTAGTTGCCACAACTGTGAGTTAATTGACCTTGTCATATTTGTCTTTAACGTATTCAGGAGCAATTTGGGCTTCTAAATCTTGCCTTGCAACTTCATAAAAAGGTATGGCCTCCCGACGAGCCATTACTTCATCCAACAACTCATCAATGTATGCTGAAATAGAAACAATAAGCATTTCATGCATGAAAGTTGAAAAGCCAAGTGTGAAACTGAACATTATACCAAGTACACACCATAAGTACAAGGGACTTTAACTTGTTTGGCTACTGGTTCTCCTTTTTTTGCCTTTGGAAATGAGAGCTGCCACATTTCTTTTCCAGCTTTGTTCTTAGCCTGCTGTCTGTTGGAATTCTCATTGAAATGGAGAATGGCAAGCATCAATCTGTAACAGAAATTTTAATGAGGAAATAATACTTGGAATTAGGATGACAATATGTCAGTTAAGTTATTATCCATTCAGGGTTTAAGCAAACTACCTGGCATTCATACTGTGGTAGAAGAAGTGCAAGCACTTTGGTGCAAAGAAGCACACCACCTTGTGGTAGCTTTCAACACTTGATGTCTGCACATGAGGTGACAATTTACCAATGTCGGCAAGCAGAGTACGGTTAGTGACAATTGATTTCACCTCAACATGGGCCCTTGAACCTGCAGTGATTGTGAAGGAAGTATTATGAAAAGCCCTAAGGAGATTGACTTTTGAGAAAGCTGAAAATAATTTTTCACCTTCTGCAATCCACTCTCTGTCCTCTATCAACTCATCATGTGCACAGGTTGGAAAGTTCTCAAATGGGTGTTCATGGATGTCTACAATGTGGTTCATCACCGACTTCCACTTGGCCACAACCAGCTCAGCATTTCCATCACTGCTTGCCCCACACCAATATACATGGTTGGAGATGCTGTGGATCCACGGTGAGATGGTGTGACATAACTTTTTCTTTGATGATGCGTCAAGCTTTTTTGTAATACCTGGAAGATGTAAATGTGTATTATATAATTATCCATATATAATATCCATATTTCTAACCTTACATAACTATCTATCTATCTATCTATCTATATATATATATATATATATATATATATATATATATATATATATATATAGTTATGTAAGGTTAGAAATATGGATATATTATCATTGTAAACATTTACCTACTTTTTTTGCCATGATTGATATAATTCAAGCCATTCTGCCTACCTTTTGCTATATGCCAGGCATCAAACCAGTGATTAATTGAGGGATAAATCTCGCGCATAAATTTTTTAACACTGGAATGACGGTCTGTTGTCAAGTCAGTAACAGTGACTCCAGCATCTTCTAGGAATTGAAGTGACCTCTTTAGGCCTTCCAACTCCATTGCATATGAGTTTTTCACTTCTGTACACTGAAAAAATGGTTAAGTATAATATTAGTTAATCTATAATCCTGTAATTGAAAGAGTACTCTCTTTCACGACGCTAACATGACGTTCACTAAATCCAATATATATTGTTTGTTAACTTTTGTGGACTCAGATGTTGGTTTGCTCACAAAAACCATGGTATCAAATAAGAATCTGGGTATTTTAACAGCACAACCTTACCTGTACAAGCTGCATGTCCAACACTTTGGAGGTGTCCATGTCCATAAGGGAGTAGCTACCGTACTTGGCAGTGTGCCCTGGTGAGCAGCATCTGGCATCTCCACCTAATCTGACTTTGCTCTTTTTTTTGACATCACAGATGAGCAGCTCTTGCTTTTTTGACCAGAGACTATTCACAGCTGGAATAAGGTATGCCTTCTGTATGTTATAATAAGTACTGACGCAGAATGTTGAAATCCTCATAAATTTAAAACAATTGACTGCCTTCACAGTGCTACATCCACTAAACATTATGGAAGCGGCTAGCTGTAAGTTGCCAAGTGGCATGGTGCCATGTGATGGCTGACTTTTCCAGGTCTTCACATGAGAGGGGTCAACACTACACTGTGATGTCAAGGTCACCATGGTGCCCGATACCTTTGTAGATATTATTTTGCAGGCATTCCCACATAAAAAACACAAGGCTAGGAGGGACTGAAGACATGATTCAAAGACTATGAACTTCCTCTCTCTCATAGGGGTGTGAGTATATTCTCTAAACAACAAAAAGATAAATACAAAATTTAATGATCACAATTTTAAATTAATCCATTGTGTTATTTGATGTTTTTACTTACTCATCGCTCATTTCCATTTCAAAATCTCGGTCAGAGTCTTCATCTTCCTCAGGAATGTAGTCTAAATCACCATCATCATCATCATCATCATCATCATCATCATCAGCAGCAGCAGCACTACTGTCGTCTGAAAAATCCACTTCCATTGAAGAACGGTTCTTTTCAACCAAGTTGCTGAGCTTAACCTGGCAGGAAAAATCCTTTGCTCTTGAAAGCAGGCTTTGGGTCCCACGATGACATTTGGCAACTGGAGTGACATGCCAGGATTTTGGAGTTTGACATGATCTAGTGCATTTCACAACTGATTCAGTCTGTAACATTTTATTCTGAAAATGAATAAAAAATGAAATGTTTACAATTCTGAAAATAAGTTTTCAAAAGATCTTTGGGTCGGGATTTATAAAATTCTAATTCCCAAGTCTTTTGTAGAGGAAAATTAAGTTTTATGGAAGGAATTTTTAAATTTATATTAGACCCAGTCCTACATACCATTCCAGTTGACATTGTCTGTACACATGCATGGGTGGTCAGAGGTAGTTCAAAAGACACATTAGGCTTGGCATTTGTTGAGATGTCGGTTTCATAGCAAGCCTCTGCATCATCCGACGACTCCATTTGACATACACTTGCCTCATAAGCTTGTAGAGCACAGCTAACTGTCTGAAATATATGTAATGGAAGAGATTACAGTGGATAATCTATCTATCTATCTATCCATCTTTATTTATATATATATATATATATATATATATATATATATATATATATATATATATATATATATATATATATATGCGCAGAGGATTTGGTTTTAAAAGTTTGTCTTTATTTGGCAGTGCCTACATGAATTGACATCTAATCCCTCTGTTTCTGTAGAACCTGTCCGTGGACCTCGAGCCCCAAAAGACGGCCCTACAGTCCTTGACCAGCAATGTTACGTTCAAGAAAACTGGAGAACTGGAGGACAAAATAATAATAGCTACTCCTGATTCTTCCCATAGTCCAAATAAATGGGTTACTCTTAATTGTGTTTGTGTGCATTTGTCACTGGGATGAACTAGCAACCTGCTAGCAACCCCCTCTTTCTCTCTAGCATGGAAAAGCAGGTGTAGAGACTTGATGGAAAGGTAAAGCTTCAACAAATACATACTTGCTAGCTATATTAATGTTAATATATTTAATTTAGATTTTTTATATATTTTTAATTTTAAAATTTATATATTTTAATGTTTACCTCAGCTCGTTGACGTTTTTCATAGGCCGACGTTCGACGTTTTTTCACCGTGTCCGTGGGCTCGGGGTGCCCCATTTTCAGGGTAGGAATGGCATCTGGTTTAAGCTGTAATTTTGATATATTGAATCCGATTGATGCTGCGAGATCAGGATTGACGACAAAAGAATCTGCCGTGAAGTGATCAGCACACAGTTTGCTGTATCGGCTTGGATGCCACAGATTGTCCGGTTGATGTCTGTCTAATCTATTTACTTTTCGGATCCAAATTTGAAGCAAAACCGGGTCCTTCGGATAATTAAACATTGCTTTTCCCGATCCAAAGCCATTTCTACAATTGGCAGCAGTACAATACACCATTGTAATGACTTTTTAACGATCCTTTTAGACTACTTAACAATGCGTGAAGTAGTGGTTTTTGATAGCCGCTTGAGGACGTTTGACTACCGTGACATCACAGCTGTTTTCGTCACGTGACTGCTCTCGCCGGATTCTCGGATCCTGGAGGCGCGCAGCTGTTATGGGAGTTTTGGGTGGAATATTAAACAATAGTAACTGAGTTCCCATCTTTACTAAATGACGAGACGGTGGTATAACGTTCCAGCACTTTTATTGAGAAACAGAGCAGAGATTCACATAGTTGGAAAGTAATCGCACCCCACGGTTCCACTGCAGTCTCTGTCTGCCCTGTCTCTGTCTGTGTCACTTTTCGGGCTTCCCCTAATACTGCACCGTGGCCTTCCCATGAGACAAAACAAAGACAGTCTATCGTAAACGATCAGTATCCCTCAGCAGCTGCAGCATTTGGCCTTGCAATCAGAAAACAGTGGATCTCATACACAGACATCAGGTCTCCAGGCCTCCTCTGTCCGAGTGGTGTGAGGCCATAGTGACTTCAGAATAATAATTCTTATAACATTCCTCTTTTTTTTTCTTTTTTTTTTGATGATGGCGTCGTCAGCATCAAGTCAAAACAAGATGACCCATCACTTGAAAATGTGAACAAAGCACAGAGGAACCATTTCTGTAAACTCGTAAAGTGGGACCCAAAGGGTTCCCGTGTTGGAACCGGGTAGTGCTGGAACTTTTAGTACAGATCAACATGAATGCTTCATAGAGCTTTAACACACAAGATCAAAGATTTAGCTTTTGTCTACAATTTAGGATTCATCTAGTTAGGTAAGGCCTGTTTTAGGTACCTATGCGCACATTATTTTAAAATTACATTAGACTATGGTAAGCTAAACCTGTTCAGTAACCAAGGTCGAATCCGTCTACTCTGACCCACCCTGAATACCCTCCTGCTCCTTTCTCCACTCACCCCTACGATGGACAATAATCCACCACTTCAAACTTACAACACCAGGAGCAAAGGCAGGAGAGGTTCAGTGCGGGCTGGGGAAACGCCAGAAAAAGCTACCCCTAGGGGGCAGTAAAAACTGGCAAGCCCCCCTCCCAGGGAAATCTGCTCTCGGCCAATCTGAGCCTGAAAACCCTGTATTGAATCTAAGTGTTATCATTACCAGCTAATATTAAAGGATCTTTAGAGCCAATCCGATCCTGGTTCTTCCTATATCAAATCAAAAGGTGCATAAACCATAGATCCTTGTGTGTCTGAAGCAAACAGTTTCCATTTTTTACCATAAAACCATATTGATCAACATGATGTAATATTAAAGTGTAGATCTCATAACACAAAAAAATCAAACATGTGAGTCAGTGGAACAGAGCAGATAAACAAACAGCAACACAATATGAGAAGAGTCCTAAACGTCAAGACCGCAAAGTTAAGAAAGCCTTCAGGCCATTCATGGCACAAGGCAGAAAATAATCTAATCGCGCTTAGGGTCTCTTCAGGCAACTCCTCCCGTTGAAGAATAAGGAATCAGAGTTCTCTGGCTTCTTCATCCCCAGTCCTCTTCTTGGTTCCTCCTCGCAGGCTGGACGATTGAGCTGGATGGTAATAAGCGTTCAGTTCTGGATGGGCACTGAGCATTTTATTTTGCATTTCTCTCTAATAAAACACTTTGTGAAGATGGTCTGCAGACACGAGTCCTTGTTTCCACTGGAGAACAGAAACAAGGTGTAATTAGTGTTCTTATCAAAACCCCTTTCATGTGTCATTTATTAAAACATCCTCCAAGCACTTTCACATTCAAGATATTTCTGTGCACAATTATTTAGCTTTCAGAATTCTGCAATTTAATTATTAATTAAAATAGTAATCTTTAAGTTCAAATGTATCTGCAGTAAATTCATAATAATTCTTAACAGAATGCTTTTAATGTGTGTCTTAACTGTTGTTGTCTGACAGTTGAAGTTCTCTGCAACATAATTTCATCAACATATTCGTTTCATGACATTTCCCATTTATTTTGAAAACCCAACTGAGAAAAAGAAAGCCTTTCCATGTGAAAGCCTTTTCCCTCTCTCCCTCTTTTTTTTTTAAGTGAGGTGCTGTTCTGCACAGAAAAGACAAAATATTTATACCATGCTGTTACTGTTCAAGGATGCCAAGGTTCTACAACACAAAACAAAGCAGAGAGCAGGAGAGAACAGGAGTTTTTTGAAAATGTTCTAACATTGTTGAACAACCAAAGCTACTTAAGCAAATCAGAATTAGTTCCCAAATTAATCCTAAAATAAAGTAAACCTTACATTGTGATTATTTATTTATTTATTTATCTTCTTAAACTGAGGATTAAGGACTTTTATTAAGAAGTTCTTGGGTGAACGCATCTCTGCGTTCCTATTTGTCTAGGCCTCTGCAATCTGATCTATGATCTATGTATTCTGAGTGCCTGGTCAGGAAGGGTTAAAGGTTCTCTGAAGCTTTCTGTTTTCAGCAACCCTGAAAACCCAGAACCCTTTACAGTCAGTGTAAGGTGTCAGGTAACCTGTGGGACCACCTTGTCGTCCCTCTGGTTCCACCAGCTTTGTCAAGTCCACAGCAGCTCGTCCTGGGTGCCATGCCCCAGGGGTCTCCACACCCCCCTGTGTGGAACGTCTCTCATTGTAAGGATCTCACCTTACGTGCCGTTCAAGATGTTCTTTACACAACAGGAGTTCCAATGTGGGATGTCTTTGTTGCTTTGATGTTCCTCAGAGAAAACCTTCATTCATTGATATCACCTTCAAGCTGTTACCCTTTTATCATCACAGCCCACCAGCAATCCTGACCAGATCCAAAGTGTCCCCATAATTTAATCTAATTAAATTAATCTTACTTATTTTCTGTATGTAAGACGATAACCATTAAATTATCCTTTTCTAAAAGCTCTCAGGTTAACAGTTAGCTAAACTCAGTGTTATGTGTTTTTTCCCTTAGGATGTTTAACTGGTTAATAAGACTATTGAGTTATTTGTGTTCTAGTTGAAAGATATTAAATCTCCATAAATATTGTACCCATTTTACACTGATGCTTTAATCCTAAATTTACCCATGTTAGTTAGTAGGATGTGTCATTATGCTAATTCTATTGCAAAATTTCCCATTTTAGCCAGTAACCTTTTCTTTGCGTTTTATTGAAGCCTGCCAGAGTAGCAGAAATCAGCTTACTCTTAAGATGTTTATTAAATGAAATGCTATTTAAAAGTTCAGATTACTCTACCTATATAGTGAAAACTAATTCATTCATTTATTTATTTAACTGTTGATATAATACCCACTTAAGTTATTAAGTTGCTCCATGATTCCATCAAGGTGCTTCTTTAAAAGTTTTCACCTTTACATAATCTTAATGTGTTTCGTAATGTGTGTTTTGTTTTAATTGTGTACAAGAAAATCTGAAGTGAAATGCATGAAGTCGTGTCTGCAGAACTCATCTGTGTTTGTTGTCGAAGGTTGTCCGATGCCTCAGTCATAGTCCTTCATTGTCCTTTTCCAGTCCAATGTCTAAATTCAGCAGCCCAACATTCTCCTTCTCATCAAGAGTCCATCCTCCAGTCCTCACGCCTGCAAACAGAATGAATTCTGCCAGCATTTTTTGCCAAAGAAAACGCTCCATAGGTTGAAAAGAAATTACAGCAAAACAGTCACAAACATTTTAACTACAGTGTTCCCTCTAACATGACAAACATAAAAGAAACAAAAGGATAGAAAAAAAATAAATCAAACTTTGTCTCTGACAAAATAAAACTCAAAACTGGATCAAGCTGAAGTCAATGACATCACCTTTAGTCCTTGTACCAAGGATCAGCCCCCATGGCACTGCGGCACTGTTTCTGCATTCTCTCGCATCTGAGAATGTCTAAAATGAGACTAAATCTCTATGTTAGCACAATCCTATCATATTGACCAGGTTTCTTTGCAAAGAAAAAGAAGCAGAAAGATAGAGCTGTTAATAGCAGAAAGCAACAAACATCTTTAAGACACCACCTTTCCTGCTGGAAGATCTCCTGGCATAAATGGTTAAAACTAAGTATAATTTAGTGTCCAAATCTGATTATAACTCCTTACCGCACTGCTAGCACTGTCTTTTCAGAGTCTCTGTTGGCAGAAAGGTGGTGTCTCCTTTAATCTGAAAGCAATAACTCAGAGAAAAAACAAGAGTGTTAATAGCATGCAGTTAAAACCCTGGTCCCCTTAGTGTCCCTTTAATGTGATGTTTTCCCTTTTTTTTCTCTGATCCTGGGAAGGTTTCTATTCTTCCCCTTTCCTTTGAAACTCTGTTCAAAACACCTCCAAAAGAAAGAAAACAAAAAAACGAAAGAAATGAACCAAAAAAAACTAAAACAAAATTGTTTTCCAAGGAGCACAATTATGTCTTTTCCAATATGACATAGGTTTTTGACTTATTACAAACCTTTTTGATATCCTTCTGGTCCTTTGACCATGTGTATTTGCTGTTAGTAATACTTTTATTCATATATACCTTTTCAATCTAAATTGGTCAAGGGTGAAACTTTAAAGCAATGATTGTTCCCTTTTAGTTTTTGAGCTTCTAGTGTTTCTCTATAAAGGATAAGAGTTTTCCCCATAATTCAGCACATTGAGAAGGCTACCCAAAACAAACCATAGTTTTCGTGCCCCAGGCCAGAACACACAGACCCAGCCTCGCCATAAACATTCAGATGTTTAAATCATGGTCAGATTTGTTTATCATATCTATTTTCCTTCTCAGGTTATACAGTCTCTCTGAGGTTCACCTCAGCTCAGCATAACTAATAACATCAGATGATTTTGTAACTGTTGACGCGTGTAACGTGGCCTTCTGATATTTTGACGCTTTTCAAAATTTCTCATTAGTTGCATTCAAATTCCAAGTAAAAAAATAAATAAAATAAATGAATAGAAAACCCTTAGAAAAGCAATTCATATTTAGTTCCATACAGTTTGTTCAAAGCACAGTTTTCCCTCATCTATTTAAATCAAAAATCTTGTATATCTAAACTTCTTTCAACTGGACTGGTTATGTTATTAATCATTATTATTATAAGCAATGAGATCTCAGTAATTTTAAATTACTTTAGGGCTAAAAAACAAGTGATAGGATCTCAGCCTAAATTTGTAAAACAGTAAACTTAACAAGCTTATGTAACGCTTATTTCCAATTTCTAACAAAGCTGAAATATTTCCGTTCAAGCCATGTTAATCTCTCCGTGTATCAATTTAATTTGGTCCTGATATTTAATGTTAAAAAACAAACTTTGTTATTTAAATCTCTCTTTTACTGTACCTCTATTGTTAACATAGTCCATGCTTAAAATGTCATTTGAATTACGGAGCTGCAGTTCTCCCAAAACAAATGAACATTCTGAAACCATGAACATTACTTTTACCCCGAATTAATTCACACAGACTGACGAACGTTTAGTTACATAGATACATACACACGTACGGTTACATACAAACGATGACATTCAGACAGACAAACACGTGCAGGCCTGCTTTTTCACCATCTTAAATAGTTCTATGTTTTTCATAATTTTTAAACGTCAACGCCGAAAGATGTTTTCAACGCGTTAAGTTCCCACTTAGTTTAAAAGGTGGAGAGCGTGCGCTGGTTACGACCCCCCGATGCTTCGTCCACACGCGGTTTTACGCTTCAGTCCCGCAAGGATACAACTCTGTGTCTCGCAGACACCTAGACGCTTACCCATTTTTGAAAGTTATACGTCGTTATCAGCAGTTCAAAACACTTTTATCCACAACGGAAGTGCCTAATCGGTCCCCACGTAAACGCTTCCCGGGTGCAACGCCTTTTTAGTTTCGTTTCCGTTTCCTTGTTTTTATCGCTTTTCTTTTTTCTCTTAATTTTATTTTTATTATTTAGTAGCAGTACTGCAATAAAATAAAATAATAGTAATAATAATAACCCCTATGTGAGAAATCTGCATGTTTAATCAAATCATTTCAAATCATTTATGCATGTCATGCTTCTGGGCCCCTACGTTTTTCAGCATGAAATCGAACGTCTCACCCTGGGGCAAGGCTGGACCCTGAAAAACTCTGCCTTTGACCCATTACACTGACTCTTCTGCTTCCAGACTTTTTTTTGTTTGTTTGTTTTTATTTATTTTATCCTTTTTTTGTGTTTTTATTGTTATTTTCTACTCGTCTTTAGCACGATCGACCAACTAAATGAAAGGCCTCACATCTGATGGTCGGCTTTTTGGTATAATGAAAAACATTTATTCACATTTTTTGGAACTTAAAAACACTGTCCTACATGTCAAAATACATCAAACAGATAAAAATTAAGAAATGGTTTAAATTTTTCCACACCTAAAGATTAATCTGCTAATTAAAACACAGCGCCCCTCGTGGACAATATAAGAACTGCTTATTTTCAATTAAACGAAGTACATGTTTTTCACATTCATAAATCAAGCGGAGCACTATGGCAAAAGCAGTACTGCTCCACGTGTGAAAATCAAATCTGATGAGCTCTTTTTGGCATTAAGACAACAATGCCACATTGCCAGACAGGACACTGAAAAAAAAAAAAAAAAGTTTTTTTTTTTTTTTTTTTTTATAATGATAATGCATTTAGACACCGGACACTGCATTTAGATCCGGTTCGGCGGGCCGGATTCGGCCCGCGGGCCGTATGTTTGACACCCCTGCTTTAGAGTGTATATATTTGTAAATCTGACTGATGAGATCAGTGCTTCACCAGCTATGAACCCTACCGCACGTCACTGATAGATAGATATATCTATCAACATCTGCATACCTTGATTCAAATGAAATGATTTTAGTCTTATTTAACACTACAAGCTACAAGGATAAGAAGAGAATATTGTTGTGCAATTATACACTGTTAAAAGTTATTTAATGTTTCATAAATAACTCTCTGTCTGTTAAGTATTGTCTGGTGATGATCAGCTCTTAAGCTGATATCAAGACAACGGTTGAAAGGGATGAATTCGAGCACTAGCAATCTTTTAACAGCAACACCTGCACACACATAGAATAAAAGGAGTGACAACTTCTTTTCAAGTTCAAGAATTTAATAACAGAAATAAAATGAACATCCAGAGAACATCACTATGTAATGCTGTTTACCTGAATTAACACAATATTTCGATTAAGAAATCCTCTCTACTAGGCTAGTGAAACTTAACTAAACTACCAAGCAAAATGAAGATAAAAAGAAGCTTAGCTAAGGAACTATTTACATGCAGAACAAACAAAAAGACAAAACAAAAGTGGTTGATCATAATCAGAATACTTCAGTGAATCCTGGTTCACTGCAGATCTGATTAACAAAAACATGGAATGGAGTTAAAACATTTGCCATGTATTTCAATCCATTCACAATGCAAAGCCCAAGTTGAACAAAACATTATTTGTTAAAATAATGTTCTGAGGACCGGTTTGTCCTGTAAAATTATTTAAACCCTTACGACCGAGTTTGTTAATGCGATTCTCCCTCCGGGCGCATGGGGTCGCTGTGGCAACTCGGTGGCTAAGAGGTTACAACATAAAGTTGCCGAAATTGCCTTGAAAACCGGCATTAATATACCATATTGATGCGGGAATAAGGCTTATAACACCATCGGAGGATGGCGGGGCAGAACAGTTACGCTTAATCTTTTAAAACAAACTCTTTGAAATGTCCGAGACCGGATGTTAGCAAGGCTAATAGCATGTTTGGCTAGCGTGAGCTACCGGTTAGCCCTTTTGTTCTAAACACCACGGTTTACAAACATTTCCCAATAAACCTTTTACTTCACCCTCAGCCCGCTGCCCAAACCTCTGTCCTTTGTTTCGTGTCAGTTCGGTCCAGTTTTGGCCATTCACGGGGAAGCGTTGAAGGAGGGAAGTTGTTGGCTAGCGCTAGCGGGCTAGCGCTCGGTTCTTGGAAGGCTAGCGTTAGCCTTGCAGCAGCATGTGGCTAACGGCGCGGTTGGGTCGGAGGCCTAGTGTGAGCACGTTCTCTTAACCGGCTGCAGTTCGATGAGCAGGTGTTTTCCTCAGCATCCAGCCTTCAGCTCCATTGGTGTTCACTTCCCTGTACAGGCTGAGGAAAAATACACAGAGCTGTTTCAGATGCAGGATTTTTTCCCTGCATCTGATTGTGAAGTTAGGACTGCAACTTAGCTCTGTATTTGCCCGGACATGTTGTTTGTCCGGAATCAGTCAGGCCATATGGCCCCATGGTTCAGGCCCTCTCCCTTGTCCTGGAGAGGTGGTCTGTAGAAGAGTGCTGAAGAGAAGAGAGCGGGCAGAGGTGTGCTGTGTCTTTTATCTGTGAGGAGGTGGTCACAGCTGACCTCCTGCCGAGAAGAAGGGACGAGCAAGAGAGGGGGAGAGGAAGGCTTCTCCTGGCCCCCCCTTATCCTTTGCAGCAGGAGTGGACTTTCTTTGTTGAATCATCCACTGTTCAGGATTCAATCTGAGATCACTATCATGGCATAACAATATCTTGGTTGAACTTAGAATAAAAAGGTATAAGTTACGGGAAACATGTAATTCATATACTATGAGTTGTCATGAAAAGGAGTAATAGCATTAATGGTTTAAAGGTCACTGTAAATGAAGAACATTCATTCATTATATATATATATATATATACATACAGTTCATGGTGGGGGTTTGAAGGTCTCTGTTGATGCTATGGGCTGGGGACATGCAGCGCTGGGATCAAATGTCCTTAATGGAGGGAAGAGGAGCCCCTATCCCACCACTCTTCTCATTTTCCACCAGTCGGAGGTGCTGCTGCCTCCACACCACACAGAGAGACAGCTGGTCAGAATGCTCTCTATGGTACTTCTGTAGAAGGTTGTGAGAATGTGCGGGGACAGGTGGGCTCTCCTCATCCTCTGCAGGAAGTACAAGTGCTTCTGTGCCCTCTTCACCAGTGACGTGGTGTTCACAGACCAGGTGAGGTTGACCGTGATGTGCACCCCCAGGAACTTGGTGCTGCTAACCACCTCCACAGCTGAACTGTTGATGAGTTTGTGTCATCTGCAAACTTCATGATGTGATTGGGGGTGAACCTGGGGGTGCAGTTGTGTCTCATCAGAGTAAACAGCAAGGGGCTCCGGATGCAGCCCTGAGGGGAGCCCGTGCTGAGGGTGATGACATCAGAGGTGGTCTGTCAGACCCGGACCGACAGTGGTCAGGAGGTGAGGAAGTGGTGAAGGGGTGTGCTGAAGCCCAGATGTTCCAGTTTTTCCACCAGATGCTGTGGAATGAGGGTGTTGAACGCTGAAGTCCAGGAACATGCTCAAAGGGGGCGGTGCGTGGGCTTGGAACCCGTTAATAACTGCT
This sequence comes from Fundulus heteroclitus, assembly GCF_011125445.2. NCBI lineage: Eukaryota > Metazoa > Chordata > Actinopteri > Cyprinodontiformes > Fundulidae > Fundulus > Fundulus heteroclitus. Next base: position 124,472 of record NW_023396633.1, on the reverse strand, counting down.
TGCAGTTCTAGTTTATTATTATTATTGTTACGGAAATAAAACGCGTTGTGCAGCCCACGCGGATTTGTAACGAATCAATTGGATCAGGTATCTAAGTTCAGAACGTTCGCCCCTACTCAAACCCAGAAATTCAGACCCCTCAACAACTAGGGTGATTTTTTAAAAGTTTGTAAAATGGAAAAATCAATGTATTTTGCACAAATATTGTTCAATCCCAATAAAATTGGCCACTATTTGTAAAGCACATTCAGACTAAACGTGGACTTCAGTTTGGTAAAAATCCAGGCGATTTTGAACTATTTACAATTAATTGAATCTTACATGTAAAAGACTATAAAGTTCAATATTGTTTTTCCCTAAAACCATTTTATCAATGACTATGAAAATAATCAAGTGCTTAGAGAAGGCACTCTTGGAGATCTGTTAATATTTTCAGAATTTTAGACCAAATCGTTGATTTTAAATAAATATTTTTCGTATTAGGTACCAACATATCAAAAATAGAATTTTCAGAAAATGATATTGGCTGACACCTGCTGGTGAAAAAAAATGTAATACAATTGGTTGCCGGATGCGGCGGGTGCACACTGCACTGTCAACCAAAGGATTCCGGAAAGGTAGACATACAATGGATCCTATTCTGGTATTGGAACATGAAATTAGAAAGGCACAAGTTAATAAAGAGAATGTGGTAGATATCTTCTTTAACATTGAAAAAGCTTATGATATGATGTGGAAGGAAGGATATTTGATCAAATTAATGAAGATGGGAGTGGGTGGTTCAATGTTCAACTGGATAAAGGATTTACTTAATAATCGATCTATACAATAGGAAACCAATTATCAGGAAATATTTATGTTGAAAATGATATCCCCCAAGGAAGCATAGTTAGTCAATTTTTTTCTATTATGATTAATGATAATGTTTGAAGATGTGGAAAACAAAATGGATGCTTCTTTACATGTAAGTTTCATCATTAAAAAAGTTCAAGAAGCCATTAATAAAATAGAAGATTTTTTCCTTTAGATGGGGATTCAATATTTCTGTAGATAAAACAAAGGTTTTGTTTTTTACAAGGAAATAGGTTTTTGAAGAAATAAAGTTACAAATTTATAGATATGACTTGGAAAGGGTAAACCAATTTAAAGTTTTTGGTATATGGTTGGATGAAAGGCTTACTTAGAAAGTTCATATTGAGAAGATGATTGATAAATGCAAAAGAGTTATAAATGTAATGAGGTGTTTGGTCAGTAATGAGTGGGGAGCTGAGGAGAAGGCATTGAAATCAATTTATACAGGTTTGATTAGGTCTGTTTTTGATTATGGATGTATTGCTTTTGGTTCAGCATCAGTATCCTTACTTAAAACTTGGATATTGTTCAGTATCAAGCATTGAGTTTATGCACAGGGGCCATAAGAACAACAACGTGGGCATTACAAGTAGAAATGGGAGAAATGCCACTACAGTTGAGGAGATTACAATTACTTTCCACTTACTGGTTTCAGTTAAAGAATCATTGTGAAACTCATCCATGTCAGGAAATCCTAATATAGAGTTGGGAAAAAGGGAAGAAGAAATTAAATTCTTTTGGTTGGATAGCAGATTCTATTATAAAAGATCTTGAACTATCTCAAATAAATGTCAGTAAAACAGTTATTAGATCATTACTTCATCCAGCTATGTTGCCTGAAATTGATACGGATCTAACTTTGTTTTATAAACAAAGAGGATATTTCAGATTTGAGTATGGTTCAACAATATATAGATAGAGATTATTATGGATATGTAAACATTTTTACGGATGCTTCAAAAGATTCACATAATAGGAATGGTGTTTCGTTTGTAGTCTCGGAATTTAATTTTAAATCAGGTAAAAGAATCAGTGATGAAATTTCAGTTTACACAGGAGAAATGTTTGGTATCATGTTGGCCTTAGAATGGATTAAAGAAATTAGACCATTAAGAAGTTTAGTTTACTCTGACTCTATTTCAGAATTATATTAATTTAAACACAATCATTCAAACAGCAGACCTGATTTTTTACTAGAAATTCAGCAATTATTATTCACAATTCAAGCAATGGGATTAATAGTTTATTTCATATGGCTTCCTTCTCATATTGGAATAAAATGGAATGAGATGGCAGATGAATATGGAAAAAAAAGCAAGTAAATGTTGTCTAATTGATATAATAGTTCCATTTAGTAAAGGTGAAATAAAATCAGTAATTAAGAAAAGGATTAAAGCAAGATGGCAGAAACAGTGGGAAGAAGAAAGAACTGGAAGATCAACTGGTTTCCTTATATAGGACATTTTTGACCAATCTGTATAATCTGACCCAATCTGTATAATATGATTGAACTTGATTTTGTAAAGTGCCTTGAGATGACATGTTTCATGATTTGGCGCTATATAAATAAATTGAATTGAAATTGAATTGAATTGAAGATGGTTTTATAATATTCAAAGAAAAGTGGGCTTTATGAGAAACATAAAGAAAATGGTGATATCAAGATTACGCTTTGGTCATGCAGGTTAAAATAGCATGTTATTTAAAATAGGGAAAAGTGCTACACGAAAATTTGATTTTTCTTTTGAAGAAGAAACAGTGGAGCATGTTATATTATTTTGCAGTAAATATGTAATTGAGAGAAATTAATTGGTAAATAGATTACAAAACAGTAAATTAAAGTTAAATATAAAATACCTTTTAGATGTGGACTCTAAATCAGAGGGTTATTCTTTATTATTGAGATTCCTCATAAAGACTGATTTGATAAAGAGGATTTAGTTGTTTTGTTTTGTTTTGTTTTTCTTGTTTGTGTAGTAATAGTAGGATATTGGACTAGTTCAATCCCGATCCACACTCCATTTCAGTTGTTGGCAGTAATGCACCAAAAGTGGTTTGCCAACCGCCATAAAACACAAGAAGAAGAAGAAGACTTTTTTTTACTTTTAACAAAACTTTATTAACAAAAAAGTTCAAAGAGTTAAACAATTGAGTTAAAAACAAGTGTCATTTACATAAAATACTTTATTTTAAAACCCCACATAAAATTCTCCATGTTCTGCTCGGCTCTGTGGAAGTGAAACTCCAGCCTAATCCTGGCTTTAAAGGTATACTATGCAACCGGGGTTGATTTTCCAGGGAGGCTCCCCCCCAGAAGGCGAAAGTAAAAGTGCACTGTGAAAGTATGAACATCAGGGTTTCCCGCAGCGCTATCTTGGCGAGGCGCCTCGCCGCGGCCGCCGCGGTAGCTTCTCGCCAACATTCAAAAAAATAAAAATAAATAAATAATAATAACAATAATAATAATAATAATAATAATAACAATAATAATAATAATAATAATAATAATAAAACTCGATATGCTTGCATGTTTATTTGACGTTAACACGCGGTTCTTTGTCGTTGCTTTCGCGCGTGTATATAGTGAATGGCAGGGCAAAAACACATGGAGTTCTCGCCGTAAAGCAAGACCGACTCTCGCGGTCTTGCACGAGAGTTCTGAACCTGTGTGTGCGGGCCGAGAGCTCTTGCAATTGCAAGTGCGGTATTTCCCCCACAGACCACCAGGGCGGCCGAGAAAACCTTTGTTCGACCTGAAATGACTCATTTATTCATCCAAAACGGTATGGAACACATTAATTAACTGAAAAATGTTGCATAGTATGCCTTTAACGTTGCACTTCCACAGAGCCACAGCATCAAGGTGAGGTCCTCCCTGCAGTCTGTCTCTACGGGACAAATAAATGGCCATCTTTGCCTCACTAATTAAAAAGTTTAAAAGTCTAGCCTTTGGCTTATTACTTTTATTTTGACACACTCATCCAATAAATAAAGAAGTAGTAAAAACCGTGCCAAAAAGAATAAAAACATTCATTAAAAGGCTAAAAATGGTCTTTAGTCTGTCACAGTCCATAAAAACAAGAAAAATGTTTTCAGACAGACTACAGAAATGACACTCATTTAAAACACCCCGATTAATAACGGATAAAAACGAGTTTGTGGCGATGGCACCATATAAAATCCTCCATTGGAGATCACCAGTTCGCTTTTTAATTGGAGGTTTATATAAAGTCCTCCACTGGGGTGCTCTACCAGCAAGTTTAGCAGTCCACAGACATACTGCGCGGTTCTCGAGGTGTCTTTGATTCATTACCTTAGAGCAGACTCTAAACAGTTTTCTGGTCCATACTGAATAAAACCATCTTCTGTGGGTCCAGGCTGGAGTCACGGAGGAGGCTCCTCTCCTTGGCCGACATCTTTCCCCTCAGGAGGTTCAGGAAACGCTCCACCAGCCTGGCAGACCGTAACCCCATCACGGAACCCACGGCCTCGACGTTGCAGAGGGACGGTCCTGCAGTCTCCTCCAGCTGTTTAATGGTTGTGGTCTTGGTACGGTGCAGCGCCTCCGACAGCCCTGGTCCAGCGCCGTTACACACCTCCAGCCTGGACCCACAGATTAAAGGCTCCTGTAAAAGCCAGTGCAGAGAGTTAGTCATTTGGGATGACTTTAATTTGAACAGGGCACATGATTTAAAAACACCCTGATAAAACCTTGGTAATCCCCTTAACTTTAAAAGATTTAAATCTGTTAAAAACAGAGCCGCATCCAGCCCCAGGTTATTTACATGTCTTAAAATGCAGCTGGCCACGTCCCTCCACACTAAGTCAGGGGGCCCTGCCAGGTATTTCTTAACAAAGCGTAATCTAAAAGCCACTGTTCTCCCGTCCAGGTGGACAAGGCCCTGGCCCCCCTCTTCTCTTGGTAAAAACAACACACACTGTGGCACCCAATGAAACCCGTTCCAAAAAAAATTGACAATTTTTGCTTGTATGTTGGCCAACAAACCAGACAGTGGGTCTAAATAGGAAAGTTTGTGCCACAGCTGTAATGCTACAAGGTTATTTAAAACCAAAACCCTTCCCCTGTATGACATGTGGGAGTGTAGCCATCTCCACTTTTGCAGTTTACATTCTATTTTCTGTTCCATGTTTTCCCAGTTCTTTTTTCCAGTGTTTTCATTGCCTAAAATCAGACCGAGATATTTAAAACCATATTTTTTCCATAAAAGTCCCTGAGGGAGAACCGGGAGCCCTTCACGCCATTCGCCCACTGCCAGGGCTCCAGTTCTTAATGTCCTGCAGATTCCCTTTCTTGGGAAGCACGAAAGCGGGAGTGAACCAGCGGCCAAACTCTCATTATAGATCTCCAGCAGGTCTTTTGCCAGGATGTCCCAGTAGGCTTTGTAAAACTCCACCGTGAGACCATCGATACCAGGGGCCTTCTGGCCCTGCATATTCAGGAGGGCTGTGTGGAGCTCCTGTACCCCCAGGGGGCGTTCTAGCTGTAGGTTGGTCTCCTCAGAGACCTGGGGCAACCCACTGCAGAACTCCCCAAACAGCTCCTCGTTCTCCTTATACTCACTTTCAAATAGAGAGGAGTAAAACTCAACAGCCCTCCTCCTAATCTGGCCCGGTTCAATCACCTGCTGCCCTGTCGGAAAGTAAGGAATGGATCACCTTCCTCTGCCCACGTTTCCTCTCCAAGCTGAAGAAGAAGCTAGAGGAAGCATCCATCTCTGTGATGTTCTGAACCCGAGACTTGACCAACACGCCTTGAACTTTAGACTCCAGCAGGTTGGCTAAAACTAGCCTTTTGGATTTGAGAGCTTCAATATGCTCTCGATTTCCTGTGGATTCACTTAAATGTTCTAGTTCCACTATGTTCATCTCCAGATCTCTGATAGATCTGGTGATGTCACGAGTGACATTAAGAGTATGCTGCTGACAAAGTTATTTTATTTGAACTTCTTCATGGTCCCACCACTGCCTTAGACAAGTAAAATCACCCTTTCTTTGTCTAAAAACAGTCCAAAAATAACTTAAAGCTTCTCTAAAACTACTATTGTAAGTTAAAGCCAGATTAAAATTCCAGTAGGCGCTTTTAGGTAAAATGTTTGTAATAAAAATATTCCCTAAAAGCAAAGAGTGGTCTGTAAAAGCTACCGGTAGCTGACATCTGACATGTTTTAAACACATTAAAATGATGCTTAAAACTATAAAAACGATCAATACAAGCTAAAGAGATGCAGTTTTCTTTACTGTGGGACCACGTGTACTGTCTGGAGCCTGTGTGCATCCTCCTCCATACATCCACCAGGCCGTGGGATGAGACCAGCTGCCGCATAGCTTGTTGGGAGGCTGGGTGAGGCTCTTTGTGATTTCTATCCAACAATTCATTTTCTGTACAGTTAAAATCCCCACCTAAAAAAACATAATCATCAGACCCACAATCTCCCAACCTCTCCCCAATTTTCTCTAAAAAACGTTTCCTCTCTGCAATGACATTAGGAGCATAAATATTGATAAAAAACTACGTTAAAATGGTCAAACTAAACTTTTACTAAAAGACACCTTCCCTGGATGATACTTTCTACATTAAAAGCGTTCGGTTGAAAGCCGAGAAAGAAAGGAGGCCCACTCCAGAACTCTGGGAGGTGGCGTGGCTAAAAAAAGCTTCTCCCTTCCATTCCTTGCGCCAGTCTGCTTCATTGTTAATATCACTGTGCGTTTCTTGTAAAAATAAAACACTGATTCTTTTCTGTTTTGCTGTCTCATAAATCATGGTGCGTTTAACAGCCTCCCTAGTTCCATTGATATTTAAAGAAGCTATTCTAAAATTATCCATGTTGGGTAAAAGGCTAAAAACAACACCACAATAAAATATGCACAATGAAAATAATAATAAGAAGCTAGTGCTCATCATTATATTCAAAATTGTTTTCTCACTTTTCCCGTACTATTCTTTAGTCTAAAAACCTCCTGATCAGAAAACCCGGACTCTTCTTTTCTTCTAATATAATATCTCGCAGAGAAATAAAATATTTTTAAATTGGGAAAATATTTTTCTACTTTTATTCCTCTTAATCCTTTTGTTTCCTGGAGAAAATTATTAAAAGACTCAACAGGATATCGTGCCTCTGCACTGCTGCCCTGGGACAGAGACACCTCACTGCTGTCAGACAGCTCACCCTCACTGTCACTGCTGTCTGACACATATTTTCTCTCTGTGGCCAGCCTGCTGACCTGCTTGCTGGTCTGGACAAAAGCTACCACATTTTTCCTCTTACTTCGTCTTTTTAAATTCATAGGAGCCTCCTGCTCCATCAACTGCTCCCCCTCGCCTTTCTCCTCCACAGGAGCCACCACAGGCTCCTCCACACTCACCTCCTCTCCACCTGCCATGCACCTCACCTTTCCCTCCCTGATCTCCACACACACCAGTCAACTCACCACCAGTCTCATCCTCCTGCTCCATCTCACCCTGATTCTCCCCCTTCTCACCAGTCACACAAGTTTCTCCATCACCGCTGCGGCATGTGCTCCAGCCTCGCCGGACACACCCACCTGCTCCCCAGCTGCCACAGGCTGCAGCTCCGCGGAGCCGACCCGTTTCTGTTCGGGCACAATTTTATCAAATGTCCCTCCTGTCCACAGCCGAAGCACTTCATGCCGGATGAGGTGGCGAACAAGATGTAGTCAAATTCGTCCACTCTCACCCGGAAATGCAGATTTAACTCCTCGTCGCGTTTATTCAGAATCATGAAGAGTTGTCTCCGGTGGGAGACAACATGCTTCAGCAGCGGTGATTTACACCCCGACAGAATCTTTTTAATCACCCTGGTAGCGGGCTGCGTGAGCGGCAACACCTGGAGGAACTAGCCGTTCACCGAACTGCCCGACTCCACCAACAGGTTCGCCTGCTCAACCCGCTCAACAGACAACACTTGATGGAATTGTGCCCAATAATCTAACCCACCGCTAAACAAACGTCCTCCACGCTGCACGGAGACCCGGCACCCACCTTGATGCCGTTCCTCCGTGTCAGCGCGGAGAAGACGCCAGAACCACCACCCACCACCATGGCGTTCAAGACGCCGACCTGCCGCCGGGCAAAACCCGACGGCCACCAAACCCCACAAAACCCACCAAAAAAACAAAGTAAAACAACTTTATACACAATATTTACACTCACCCAGTGAAAAAGGATAGAAAAGAGTAAGAAAAACCACTCGAACAGATCTTTCTCACTCGCTCTCTCTTCCGCTCCTTCACTCACACTCCTCCCACATGAAGTAGAAGAAGAAGAGGGAGGATTGGCCTGGGAGTAGCAAAGCGGAAACCCTTGGTCGGTCGATCCACAGACCACAGACATCGGCTGTTTCTCAATTCACGAGAACACAAGTTTGTATTTGCGTTCTTGTCAAGTCTGTTCTCGGTAAGAACACAGGAAGATCGGACTTGACGAGAACGCGAGCACGCAGCACGTATTGTGTATTAGAACAGAAGTATACTCGTGACGTCATCACACCCGCTGTTTTGAACATTTCTTTAATGCTCAAAACTATTTATACACAACACCATCATATCTTATTGAAAACGTTTTTTTTTTTAATTAATTTCTAAAAAGTATAAAAAATATCTAAAATAATTACAGAATTGTGAGTATAAAACCAGCAATAGCAGGAAATTCTTTGTGGGGAGTTGTATTTGTTGTAGTTGCAGAGGCGATTGAATCTTCTTTAAAAATCAGCACTTTGTAGAATCAAAATGAGCAATACGAGCAATATTGCTGTTGCTTCAGTGGTTGGCCAGCTTTACCAGCAGGCTGAAGAGGAGTTGATGCAGTTGAGGAGGCAAATCCGAGCAAGGAGAAGATTGATGCAGCAGAGGAGGCTCAGAAGGCAGGCTTTGCTCACCCATCTATTGCCAACTGGTAGGCATTTTAAGATTGACAGCCTATTTCCTACTTTTATCTTTAAAAAAACATTGAGGATGGTATTAAAAACGTGATCAGGTTGAAATTGTGACTATTTTTACTATAATTAATTAAAATGAAGACCCAGTTTTAACATTAATAACAGTAGGGTTAATCTACTTTATTGCACCTCCTGACCTTCACAGCATTGATCATTAAGAAAGGAAAAAAAACACATTTTTATGTCTGTCCACCTTTACAGTGATTAATCTATAAATTATGTGCAGTTAGTTCAGCCCATTTTTTCCGTGAAATGGTAAAAATACCATAGAAGGGAAGCCATTTGTTACATTTACTATACATTTTACCTTTTCTTTCTTGAGAACTAAAATAATCTGCATGATAAGTAGGTATAGTAATATGTTGTGAAAAGGTGACAAAAAACAATTATGGTAACATTTGGCATTTTTTATTTTCAGGAAGAAACAGAAACAAAATATGTGACGATAAACACCTCTGTGCCGATCCTCCAAATGTTTTTTAATGAAGGAGACCTGAAACCAGCCTTCTAGCTAAACAGGGCAACCATCGTCCTCCTCCTTCAGCTGTTGCCCATCCAGAAGGCCCATGGATGGCCATAGGAGATAGAGGTACTGGTGACCCTCTACTGGCTGGCCTGTGGTGCATCCTATAGGGAAACAGCTTGCCAGTAAGATCTCTTACCTTCTTGTCCTTAAATAGAGCCAACAATGACACACAATTGATACAATGAATATATGAATTGGATAGAAGATTAAGACATATCAGCATATTACCTAAATTACAAGTTAATTATATATTTGGTACAGGTCAAGTGGAGGAATGTGTTGTGCAATTATACACTGTTTAAAGGTATTAAATGTTTCATAAGTAACTCTCTGCCTGTTAAGTATTGTCTGGTGATGATCAGCTCTTAAGCTGATATCAAGACAACGGTTGAAAGGGATGAATTCGAGCACTAGCGATCTTTTAACAGCAAAACCTGTACACACAGAATAAAAGGAGTGACAACTTCTTTTCAAGTCCAAGAATTTAATAACAGAAATAAAATGAACATCCAGAGAACATCACTATTTAATGTTGTTTACCTGAATTAGCACAATATTTCGATTAATAAATCCTCTCTACTAGGCTAGTGAAACTTAACTAAACTACTAAGCAAAATGAAGATAAAAAGAAGCTAAACTAAAATACTATTTACAAGCAAAGGCAAACAAAAGACAAAACAAAAATGGTTGGTCATAATCAGAATACTTAAGTGAATTTTTGGTTCACTGCAGATCTGATTAACAAAAACATGGAATGGATTTAAAACATTTGCCATGTATTTCAATCCATTCACAATGCAAAGCTCAAGTCAAACAAAACATTGTTTGTTAAAATAATATTCTGAGGACCGGTTTGTCCTGTAAAATCATTTAATTCAGAATCGCTTGCCTTGGTTTATGCGATTTTACCTCCGCCCGCTAGGGGGCGCTACAGTGATCATCGCTAACCTGGTTAAAATCTATAGTTATCAAAATTGTCTTGAAAACCGGCATTAATATACCATATTGATGCGGGAATAAGGCTCATAACACCATCGGAGGATGGCGGAGCAGAACAGTTACGCTTTATGCTTTAAAACGAACTCCTGTTGAAATGTCTGAAACCAGATGTTAGCAAGGCTAATAGCAGTTTGGCTAGCGTGAGCTACCGGTTAGCCCTTTTGTTCTAGCCCTTTGTTCTAAACACCATGGGTCACAAAGGTTTACAAATCGTTTCCCAATAAACCTTTTAACTTCACCCTCATCTCGCCCAAACCTCTGTCCTTTGTTTCGTGTCAGTCCTGTCCAGTTTTGGCCATTCACGGGAGGAGCGTTGAAGGAGGGAAGTTGTTGGCTAGCGCTAGCGGGCTAGCGCTTGGCTCTTGGCAGGCTAGCGTTAGCCTTGCAGCAGCATTTGGCTAACGATGTGGTCTGGATGGCTTGGAGGCCACGTTCTTTGACCGGGATGCAGTCCAATTTGAGCAGATCTCTCCTCGGCATGGGGACGTTGCTCCTGTGCCGGCGTTTCAGCTCTGCGTTGCCTGGAATCAGCTCCGTCTGTGGTGCGCTGAGAAAGCAGAACAAAGCTGACATAGACGGATTCCTTCACTTCGGCATCTGTTTTAAGCAGAAGTGAGAGACTTATCTTTGAATCGGCTGGCAGTTTCTCCCTATGCCAGGGAGGAACTGAGTTTCAGAAAGGCTCATTCTCACTCAGCTCGCGGCCTCTTCCAGGCCCCATCAATGGTTCCTGGAGGCCTTCAGTCACATGGCTCCCCCCTCTCCTTGAGTGCTGGTCCTCAGAGGGTTTGAAGGTGTGTGTCTCAGCAGCTTGGAGTCAGGAGAAGAGCGAAGAGAAGAGAAGTTCTTTGTCTGTGGGAGGAAGGTTTTATCTCAGCAGGAGTGGTCACAGCTGACCTCCTGCTGGGAAAAAGGGTCGTCCAAGCCTTGGGGGTCTCATGTTACGGGCAGAGTGGAATTCCTTTGTGACCCTCTTCCACTGTTGAGAATCCAATCCGAGATCAAATATTTATCATGGCCTATTATGGCATAACAAATGCTACAACAGGCACCACACCAGGGTGAGAAACATCAATGGACGTGCCTTTGGTGGTCTGAAGACACGGTGGCGTTCCATCTTCTTAAGGGTGCTGTAGGTCCACCTGACGTTTGCCCCAAAAGTAATCGCCGCCTGCTGCATCCTCCACAAAATTAGTATAGAGGCAGGGGACCAGCTAGACGTGGAGGACGAGGAGGTCAACCCAGAGGAGGACGGCTATCCGGCGGCTGAAGACAGGGAGCTGCTCTAGCTGGCTGCATGTTTAAGTGAACATGACTACATCTGACTTAACGTAGATCAGAGTCATGTTCACATGCTGCTTCGTTTATTTTTTTTTCACCACCTGTGAATATACATTAAATAATCAGTAAATTAATTTCCATTCCAACTATTTTTAATTGTAAGTTTATATGCGTTGTCTATTTGTATAAGATCTTAATGAGTTATTTCTTTGTTTTAAACCATGTTAGTAACTGTTAATAATTTGTTATATATATTACACCTTCATTCTGTTCCAAAGATAAAACATTTGTATAAAATAAATGTCTGTTATTTTGATATACTAGTAGTACTATTGTTT
>NW_023396633.1:0-110000 GCF_011125445.2 Fundulus heteroclitus | reverse complement strand
TAAGCAGATGTAGAGGTAAGGAAAAAAGTTTGAAAGATGATAAAGAGATTGTTAGCCAAATTAGTAAGAGAAGTTTGGAAGATTGTAGTTCAGATGAAGAAAACAGAGTGGTGAGGAGGAAAGTGACAAATGAGGAATTTAAGGTAATACTTAAGTTTAGGAGGGAATATGAGAACATAAATCTAATTCCGATAGCAGTTTCTAGAGAAGTAAAAAAAGAAAGTAGGGGAGGTGGAGTTTGTTAAAATCTTGCGAGATGGAAACATGTTGATAAAATGTAAATCTGAAGAACAAAAGAATAAAAGCATGCAGATTGGTAATATTTGTAAAAAGGTTTTGAGTGAAAGGAAAGTTTTTGGAGAAAATAGGGTATCATGTGGTGTAATCACTGGTATTCCGCTCGAGGAAGATTTGTAAAAACTTAAAAGAAATATACATTGTTAAAATCTGTGGATTGGGAAAAAAATAGTCTCTCGGTGCTTCTGGAGTTTCAAAGTGGCGTTCTTCATGATAAGGTAAAGTTTGGCTTCATGAGTTTTCCTGTTAGGCCTTATATTCCTCCTCCTTTGCAATGTCTCAAATCTCAAAGGTATGGTCACATTGCAGCAGTGTGCAAAGGGAAGCAAAGATGTGCAAATGTGGTGGAGATCATTGATATGAGGAATGTGGAGCGGACGTACAGCTGAAGTGTTGTAACTGTGGTGGTCAGCATAATGTAGCACATGGAAGTTGTGAAGTAACCTCCATGTGCAATAGTTGAAAACAGTTAAAATATTACTTAAGCAGAGGCAGCAAAAAGTGTTCAAGAAAAAAAGAACAGTTCTTTCTTTGTGTCTTCTAGTCCAAGTCCTGGGCCTAGTCAAAGAACAATGGCGGGAACGGAAATCACAATGGATAAATGAATCTTATTCATGGCATATGTTATCAATTGTACTGATCAAGTGAAGCAGAAAACTGAAAAGATCAAAATTATAGTGACAGGTGTAGAACATTTTTTAGCTGTGAAAGATTTATTGTGACAGTTGGTCACAATGCTCTCTATGGTGCTTCTGTAGAGGTCGTGAGAATGGGTGGGGACAGGTGGCCTCTCCTCATCCTCCACAGGAAGTACAAGCGCTTCTGTGCCCTCTTCACCAGTGACGTGGTGTTCACAGACCAGTTGAGGTTGTCTGTGATGTGCACCCTGAGGAATTTGGTGCTGATTTGCACCCTGAGGAATTTGGTGCTGTTGACCACGTCCGCTGTTGATGAGCAGTGGAGCGTGGCAAGGCTGGTTCTTCATGAAGTCGAACATGATCTCCTTCGTCTTCTCCACGTTCAGGATCAGGCTGTTATCTCTGCACTGGCCTACCAGCTGCTCCACCTCCTCTCTGTAGTCCCGGTCGTTGTCATCTTTGATCAGGCCCACCACCGCTTTGTCGTCTGCAAACTTCACAATGTGATTGGTGGTGAACCTGGGGACGGAGTCGTGTGTTTTCAGAGTGAACAGCAGGGGGCTCAGGACACAGCCCTGAGGGGAGCCTGTGCTGAGGGTGATGACATCAAAGGTGTTCTGTCCAACACGGACCGACTAAGGTCTGTTGGTGAGGAAGTCTAGCAGCCAGTTGCGAAGGGGTGTGCTGAAGCCCAAATGTTCCAGTTTTTCGACCAGATGCTGTAGGATGATGGTGTTGAATGCTGAACTGAAGTCCAGGAACGAGTTATTAGATCGTAATCATGCAGAGCCGCACCCAGCGGCCCAACATACTCTCCGGCAGCTGGTCTCGTCTCACGGCCTGGTGGACGTATGGAGGAGGATGCATGCAGGCTCCAGGCAGTACACATGGTCCCACATCAAAGAAAACCGAATCTCTTTAGCTCCTCTTGATCGTTTTTATTGTTTTAAACACCATTTCAACTTGTTTAAAACCTGCCAGATTTTACTGGTGGCTTTTACAGATCACTCGTTGCTTTTAGGTAGTGTTTTTATTTGAAACATTTTACCTAGAAGCGCTTACTGGCATTTTAACTCAGCTTTAACTTATGATCAGGGTTTTAGAGATGTTTTAAGTTTTTTTTGGACTAGTTTCAGACAGAGAAAGTCTGATTTTACCTGTCTGAGACAGTGGTGGAACCACAAACTTCAAATAAAACTGCTGAGCCAGCAGCACACTCTCAATGTTACCCGTGACATTACCGGATCTATCAGAGATCTGGAGATGAATATCGTGGGATTAGAACAATTTAGTGAATCCACAGGAAATCGAGATATTGAAGCACTCAAATCTAAAAGGCTAGTTTTAGCAAACCTGCTGGAAAATAAAGTCCAAGGTGCATTGGTCAGGTCTCGGATCCAGAACATCAAGGAGATGGATGCTCCCTCTAGCTTTTTCTTCAGCTTGGAGAGGAAGCACGAGCAGAGGAAGCAGATCCACTCTTTGCTGTCGGACACAGGGCAGCAACTGAGTGAACCAGGGCAGATCAGGAGGAGGGCTGTGGAGTTTTACCGTTTTCTGTTCCACAGCGAATATACAGAGTGTCAGGTTGCAGCTTGTAGGCTGCAGTCTGTGCCTCACTGCCTCTCTCCCTTTCCTGCTCAGAATAATTAATTCCACCTGTCAGGCTGCAATCAACCTTCAACTGCTCTCACCTGGTTCCACCCTTATTTATACTCACCTCAGTCTGTTCTTGCTCGCCGGTCCGTGGTGTTCTTCTCCCTGCTCAGTCTCTGCCAGAACCCTGTATCATCTCAGTTTTTCATGTTTTGCTCTGTCAGAAGCCTTCACTTCAGTTTTGTTCCAGCCAGCCTTAACTCTAGACACACTTCCATTCCAGCTCAAGTTCTCTTCTCCTGTTCACGTCTCCTGGGTTCCGTTCAGCTCAAGTTCTGCAACTATTCCACGGTCTCACGTCCTGCAGCAGTTCCACGGTCTCAAGTTCAGTTCCACAGTCTCAAGTTCAGTTCCACGGTCTCACGTTCTGCAGCAGTTCCACGGTCTCAAGTTCAGTTCCACGGTCTCAAGTTCTGCAGCTGTTTCACGGTCTCAAGTTCAGTTCCACGGTCTCATGTTCTACAGCAGTTCCACGGTCTCAAGTTCTGTTCCACGTTCTCAAGTTTCCCCAGCTGCTCCACATTCTCAAGTTCCAACAAGTTGTTCCACGTTCTCTAGTTCCTGAGCCGTTCCACGTTCTCAAGTTCCCGCAGCTGTTCCACGTTCTGTTCCACGTTCTCAAGTTCCCCCAGCAGCTCCACATTCAAGTTCCAACAAGTTGTTCCACGTTCTCAAGCTCTCGGTTCTGATATTCTGGTCTCAAGTGCTCCACCCTGGTCTCAAGTCGTCAGCTCCGGTGTTCCTCCCTGGTCAGTCTCCCTGCACTCCTCCTGTCAGCCAGCTTCTGCACCCTTCATCTCCGTCCATAAAAGATTCTGGTCCCTCTCATCATTCACCTTCCAACCTGTTCAATAAACTCACTTTAAGGACTAGCTCTATGTGTGTGCTGTGTCCGGGTTCATCCAAAGACAAATCATGACATTACGGACATGCCAAAAGGATGAACCCGAGCACACACAGAGCTTGGTGCAGAAGCTGGCAGGATCACCTCCATCTCTGCTCGGGGACTTCACGGATGCCCCGCTTTCGGTTCGTCTTGCCCAGGTCGCTGTGTGGCGACGCCCTGCCTCTCCTCGTGTTTTCCGGGATCGCTCTTCGCAAGGCCCGCCCCCGACGCTGCTCAGCAATTAAAGGCGGCGCTTCCAGTCGCTGCTGCCAGAGTAACTGTTGCCGCTGCCCAGCATGTCTAGACTATGCTGCCCAACGTTTTTTCTAGTTTCTGTTGTTGTTTTGAGTTATTTTGGCCCTGGGGTTTTGAGTTACTTAACATTCTTTGGTTTTAGAGTTTTTTCCTTAGATTTCTTAGAGTTCTTAGTTTCGGTTTGTTGTGTATTCTAGTTCTGCTTAGATTACTTGAGTTTCTGTTTTGCTTTGGGTTTTATTTCTTTTCAGCTCAGTTCTATTGTTCTAGGTTTGCCTTTAGTCTTTCGCGTTTTGCTTCTGAATTCTAGTTTTTACCTTAGATTTTCTGTTGTTTGTGTTCTAGTTTCTAGTTTTAGTTATCTAGTTTTTCATTAGTTTAGCTGCACCTGCCCTTGTCTCCCAGTTTTGCTTAGTTTTATAGTTTTTCTTTAGGTTTTGGTCCCCTTCCTAGTGTTCTGGTTTGTTTTGGTTTTCTAGCTTTAGCCCCTGTAGTTCCTGTTTGGCCCAGTAGTTTTCTGTTTAGCCCTGTGGATCCCTGTCAAGTTTGTTAATTCAGGTCTTAGTTCCGTATTTGTTTTTTTAAGTTTTGTTGTTTTATCCCCTTAATGTCTGTGTGTCTTAGTTCCTGCGCTGTTTGGGTTCCTGCGCTGTCTGGGTTCCTGCGCTGTCTGGGTTCCTGCACTCTCTGGGTTCCTGCGCTGTCTGGGTTCCTGCGCTGTCTGGGTTCCTGCGCTGTCTGGGTTCCTGCGCTCTCTGGGTTCCTGCACTCTCTGGGTTCCTGCGCTGGATAGGTTCCAGCGCTTTTCAAGGGCCCTGCGCTCTAAAAGGTCCCTGCGCTCTAAAAGGTCCCTGCGCTCCTAAAAGGTCCCTGCGCTTCTAAAAGGTCCTTGCGCTCCTAAAAGGTCCCTGCGTTTTGAAAGGTCCCTGCGCTCTTTTAAGTCCCTGCGCTTTCCAAGGTCCCTACGCTTCACTTCTCCTGTTTCCTTATCTTAGTTTTGCCCAGTTAGGTTAGTCTAGTCCTCTCTAGCCCTCCGTGGTTTTCATTTCGCTTCATGTCGCTGTTCTGTTCCCCTGTCTCCTAGTGTTCAGTTTTCGTGTCTCCCGGCGTGTTAGGACACCCTCTGACCCCTGTAGATTTTGTGTTCCCAGCATGTTAGGACGCCCTCTGACCCCTGTAAATTTTGTGTTCCCGGCGTGTTAGGACGCCCTCTGACCCCTGTAGATTTCGTGTTTCCGGCGTGTTAGGACGCCCTCTGATTCCTAGTGTTTAAATTTCTTGTTTCCGGCGTGTTAGGACGCCCCTTTGCTCCCCGTTATTTTAGAAATTCCCCTCACGCCCCGGCAATTTCTTCCCTTGCGCCCCGGCGTTTCCCTCACGCCCTGGCGATCCTTTTCCTAGCGCCCTGGCGTTTCCCTCACGCCCTGGCGATCTCGTCCCTTGGGCCCCAGCGTTTCCCTCACGCTCCGGCGGTGTTTTCCCTTGGCGTTTCCATACGCCCGGTCTTTTCCCCTTGGCGTTTCCATACGCCCGTTCCTTCCCTTGGCGTTTCCATACGCCTGGTCTTTCCCCCTTGGCGTTTCCGTACGCCCATTCCTTTCCTCTGGCGTTTCCATACGCCCGTTCCTTCCCTTGGCGTTTCCATACGCCCGTTCCTTCCCCTTGGCATTTCCGTACGCCCGTTCCTTCCCCTTGGCGTTTCCGTACGCCCGTTCCTTCCCCTTGGCGTTTCCATACGCCCGTTTCTTCCCCTTGGCGTTTCCATACGCCCGTTTCTTCCCCTTGGCGTTTCCGCCCTCCTCAGCATGTAGGGCCAGAGGTCCCCGGGAATTGACGGACTCACGGTCAAATTCTACAAGTCTGTTATGCCAGAAGCTGTTTGAATATGCTTATTATTGTTATTAATTATAATTTGGTATTATAATTTAAGGAATAAATCATTCAAGTCAAAATTCCGCTATAACAAAATATAGTTCAAATGGTGGTGATGTTAGCTATAAGCTTGTAAGGAGTTATACCACTAATGCATTAGTTAATTAGCTGTTATGAACTCATTTATGCTGGAATAAATGATCTGGTTGGACTTTTAACCGATAAGGTTTATCCGGCAGGCTGTGAGAACCCCAATGTAATGAGTTTAAAATCCTTATTCCTTATCACCATCCAATGATATTGTCTCTGTATTAATATCAGATATTAACGCCAAAGGAGGTTAGCTCTGAATTCTGAATAACCATGCAACTGTGAATTAGATTGAACACAAAACAATTTCTATTCCGCAGTTGTTGTTTTTATTGAACCAAAAGCAATTCCCTGTTACAGTAATTCTCTGATTCAACGACTTTGTAAATCTTACTCATTACTAAACTACACAAGCAAAATATATGTGGAAATAAAAGAACAAACAAAAACAAATGGATTAACATGAGCAGTTAGCGAATCTAAGTCCAGCTCACGGTCGTTTAACACCACATTTCAGTCACCCGACACCCTTCCAAGATGGCGACTATGATGACGTATGATCTACCAATTTGCGTGATGCGTGAGGGGAGGTCCTAATGACGTAACTACGCTTACGCTGATGGGGTAATACCTCGCTTCGAGAGGGCGCAGCTAACTGGGAGTTTAAACGGAGACCGCGAACTGAGCTCGGACAAAAAGATTGCACCCGCTGATAAGCAAAGCAAAGATGCAACAAAAAGAGAGGAAAAGGAGTAAAAAGCATTAACCTACACCTACAAAGTTCCTACACCTGGCCAGGCACTTCTAAACACCCTGTGGGTGAAAAAGAAATAAAAGGGGAGAACCCCGTTACTTTGAGGTGATCCAGGAGTGAAGTCCCGGCTTCGGGGTCCGCGAGCGCTCCGACTAACGCGGCGTCCTGAATGCGTCTTGACTGCGTGGCGGCGGTTGCAGACAGGAGCGAGCAGCAGCGGGGACGGAATGAGGAGGCTCCTTCGTCTCTTCCTCCGGGCTTACAGTCGCTTTGTTGGCCAGACAAAGCGGGGTCCTCTTTAGATCACTGGGAGATAAGGCGGCTCTCAGTCTTTTGATCAGAGGGAATTAAAAGTACTTTTTAAGTCAACCTCCTGCGTCAGCAGTGATAAAGTTTGCTTCGAAAAGTCTCGGTCCAGCGATAAACTCGAGCACGTGGCGTGGGATTGCCCCAACAAAGTGAAACAGCTGTGTGTCTTCTCAGGTTGGCAGCGTGCCAGGGAAGAAGGCAGATTGTCGTGCGTGGCCGCAATAAATACATTTTCCCTAGTAACATTATCTCTCCGCTCCGTTGTTAGGGCGGCAGCCATTTTTGGGCCATGTTGCATGATGGGAGTTGGTGGCCATTTTAACCACATTGCATCGTGGGGAATGCAGTCCGTCACGTCCCGAGTTAATGCAGTCGTCATGTCTGAACTGGCATTACAAGGCCTACTGGGATCTTCTGGCCCAAGACCTGCTAGACGTCTATAATGAAAGTCTGCTCACTGGTTCACTCCCCTTGTCCTGCCGAAGAGCGGTCATCACCCTGCGGCCAAAAAAGGGGAACCTCCAGGACATCAAGAACTGCCGCTCTGTGTCCCTCCTCTGTACAGACTACAAGATCCTCTCCAAGGCCCTGGCCACTCGGCTGGGAAGGGCTATGGAGCAGGTCATCTACCGGGGTCAGACCTATTGCGTCCCCAGCAGGTCCATGGTAAATAACATCTACCTAATTTGGGACGTTTTGGAGGTCTCTGGTTCATTTGGTTTACAGACTGGCTTGATTTCACTAGATCAAGAAAAGGCATTTGACCACGTTGAACACGGCTTCCTCTATCAAACCTTCATCCATCAACCTTGCAATAAAGACTCTCCATTTTAGTCCCATGTGTGTGCTTCTGAGTTCATCTGTAGACAAATCCTGACACTTTTTGTAGTTTGTCTGAGAGTGTTTTTCATGTTTTATGGATTGTGTGTGTTTAACTAGTTTTTTTTTTATTCTTAACGAGCAGTTTTAGCCTTTTTGCCGTGGTTTTTAGGAATTCCGTTTTTAATCAATGGTGTACATCACAGTCGAACCACTAGTTTTAAATCCCGGATTTTAAACTTTTTAATAGCCGAAGCCAAAATGGCTATTTACATAACTCGACGGGACAAAATGCAAGCTGGACCTCAACTCGATGTGGTGACTCTGTGGAAGTGTAACATCAAGGCCAGGTTGAGGTTGGAGTTTTGCTTCCACACAGCCACTGGGGATTTGAAGGTTTTTTTTACAACTGTGGGGTTTTAAGAGTGTTTTGTGCACCATCTCTGAACAAGAAGAACTAACATATAACAAGCTGCTAATGTATACATTTACTGTTTCTTTTGTTGGTTGTTTTTGACCTGAATTTGTGAAAGTTTAGAGTTAAATTATTGTGCAATAAACGTTTTGTTAAAAATTTAAAATCTTCTTCGTGTGAGAGGAGTGTGAATGAAGGAGAGGGGAGAGTGAAAGTACCTTTTTCATATCTTTTGGCTTTCTTCACTGTTTCACTGGGTGTGCTTTTTATATTATTGGTTTATTTGTTTTTTGGGATTACTTGGTTTGAGTGTTCACAGGTCTTGTTTGGGCCGTAGCCGTCAGGCCTGCCTGGGTGGCTAGCAGCTGCTAGCACCATGGTGGTGGGTGTGGAAGGTTTCTCCACGCTGACACGGAGAATGCTGGCTCTCCGTGCAGCGTGGAGGAAGTTTGTTTAGCAGTAGGGAAGGTAATTGGACATAGGTCAATCAAGTCCGCAGCCCGCATGAATGGGGCTGTGGTCTTATTTGTAGAGAATGTGGAGCAGGCTTAACAGCTGGTTGAAGCCGGGATTTCAGTTAATGGCATGTTTTTGCAGGTGTCGCCACTCACATTGCCAGCAACAAAAATCATATTGTCCAATGTGCCACCTTTGATTAGTGATGATTTTTTAGTTAGGGAGTTGTCCAGACATGGGAAGGTGGTGTCCCCAATTAAAAAGGTGCTGTCCGGATGCAAGTTACCATTGTTAAAACATGTTGTCTCCCATAGGAGACAACACTTTACATGATCCGAAATAGGAGGGATGAGGATTTTAATGTTAGGTTCCATGTTAAACTAGATGACTTTGAATATGTTTTGTTTGCCACCTCTTCTAATTTGAAATGTTTCGGGTGTGGCCAAGAGGGACATATTATTAGAATTTGCCCAAACAGGGCTGGGCCAGCCCCACCTCATGCAGATGAGCAGTGCACTTCTGCTGCCGTTCAGGTGGAAAGTGTGGTTGCCGCTGATGCGGAAGAATCTCCTGAGGTGGCCGGTGTGTCTAACGCTGCCGAGGGACAGCCCCTGACAGCTGACGTTGTCGGTGTGACGGAGGGCTGTATTCTTGGTGTTATGGAAGAGCCAGGTGTTAATGAAGAGAAGACGCTGATTGCGGGGTGTGTCAGGTTCAAACACCTAAAACATTCATTAACAACACAAGAAGGAGAGACAACAATGAAGTTGGTTTTCAAATAATCTTGCAAGGAGATCGAACGGAGATGCTTAATACAGATGTCCAAATCCAATCTGAAGCTGTCATGGTTTAGGTTTTGTCTGCCTTTAGTGTGCAATTCACTCAGCCCTCCCTCGCTCTGCTCCATACACTAATTATCCTTAACTCCCCGTCAACTGTCAGGCAGCAATTAACCCTGATCTGCCATCACCTGTTTCCACCGCTTTATAAGACTCACCTCTTTCTGTTCCCGTCGCCGGTCCATAGCGTTCACTCCCGCTCAGTTCTCTGCCAGTATTCTTGTCAGCTCCGTTTTGTTACCGTCAGCCTGAAGACTCCTTTCAACCTGGTTTTTGTTACAGTCAGCCCATAGACTTTCCGTCAGTTTGTTTTCTCCAGAACACGGCTCAGACGTTCAGCTCTCCGGTGCACGGCTCAGACGTTCAGCTTTCCAGTGCACGGCTCCGATGTTCAGCTCTCCACTGCACGGCTCAGACGTTCTGCTCTCCAGTGCACGGCTCTGATGTTCAGCTCTCCACTGCACGGTTCAGACGTTCTGCTCTCCAGTGCTCGGCTCAGATGTTCTGCTCTCCAGTGCTCGGCTCAGATGTTCTGCTCTCCAGTGCTTGGCTCAGATGTTCTGCTCTCCAGTGTTCGGCTCCAGAGTTCCTCCCGGTCAGTCTCTCCATACGCCTCCTGCCGGCCAGCTTCTACACCCTACACCTCCGTCTGTTGAAAGACTCTGGTCTCATCATCCATCTTCCACACCATCCAATAAAACCCACTCATAAGAACTGACTCTGTGTGTGCGTGGCACACATAATATCCTAACATTATGGACCGGCCAAGGGATGAACCCGAGCACGCACAGAGCCTGGTGTAGAAGCTGGTAGGATCTGCCTCGCCTCCGGTTCATCTAGCCTGGGTCGCCCTACGGCGACGCCTCGCCTCTGTTTCGTCTCGCATGGTCGCGGAGTTGCGACGTCACGCTTCCGGTTTGTCTGCCGGGGTCGCATCCGCGACGCCCCGCCTCTGACTCTGATTCCTGGATCGCCTTTCACGAGGTCCGCCTCCCACGCTGCGCAGCAATTAAAAGACGGCGCTCCTCGTCGTCGCTGCCCAGCGTTAACTTTTGCTGCTGCCCAGCATATTCAGACTTTGCTGCCCAGCGCCTTCTGGTTTTTGTTTAAAGTTATTTTTTGGTGTTGTGTTTTGAGTTACCTAACGTTCCTTAGTTCTTCAGTGTTTTCTTTGATTTCTTAGAGTTCTTAGGTTTGGTTCGTTGTGTTCTAGTTCTGCTTTAGTTTCTAGTCTTTTTGTATATTTTTACTGTTTTAGAAGAATTATTTCCACCTTCTGTTCTTTTGTTTAGGCTCAACCTTAGTTTTTGGTTTACTTAGGATTTTTTTGGGATTTATGTTGCTTTTGAGTATTTGAGTTTTATTTAGCTTTTGTTTATCCAGTTTGGTTCTATTTTTTTAGATTAGTTTTCTGAGTTTTTGTTTTTGAGTTCCAGTTTTTACCTTAGACTTCCTGTTTTGATTTTTCATTTTTTTAGACCCTGTAGTTCCTGTCCTAGTTCTAGTTTCGTAGTCCTGTAGTTTCGTCTAGCACCTGTAGTCCCAGTCTAGCCCCTGTAGTTTCTGTCCTAGCCCTGTAGTTCTAGTCTTGTTCTGTATTTGTTTTTTTAATTTAGTTTTGTTTGTCTTTATTCCCCCCCCCCCTTAGTATTTATGTGTCTGGGTTCCTGCGTTGGATGGAGTCCAGCGCTCTTAAAGGTCCCTGCGCTCTCTAAGGTCCCTGCGCTTTCTAGGTCCCTACACCCTTCTCCTGTTTTCTTTGTATGTTTTTGCCCTGTTTAGGTTAGTTTAGTTCCCTTCCGTAGTTGTTTTGTTCTGTCTTGCCCTAGTGTCTCTGTTCTATTCCCCTAGCCCTCTTTGTTCTTGTTGTTCCCTTGTTTAGGCGCCGCCAGAGCCCTCCGGCGCTCCCATGTCGCCGGCTGAGCCCTCTGGTGCACCGACCTGTCGCTGCCCAGCGCACGCAGGTCGTCGCCAGAGCCCTCCGGTGCTTAAGTCGCTGTCTGTGCCCTCTGGCGCGCTTGGCCTGTTGCTGCCTAGCTCACCCTCTAGTTCCCTGGTGTTTAGGTCTTGGTTTCCTGGCGTTTAGATTTAGTGTTCCCCGGCGTGTTTAGACGCCCTTTGTTCTCGGTTCCCCGGCGTATTAGGACGCCTTCTGTTCTCGGTTCCCTGCCGTGTTAGAACACCCTCTAGTTCCTGGCGTTTAGACTTCTTGGTCCTCTGGCGTGTTAGAACGCCTTCTGTCTTGGGTTTCTAGGTTCCCGGCGTGTTAGGACGCCCTCTGATTCTCGGTTCCCCCGCGTGTTAGGACGCCCTCTGATTCTCGGTTCCCCGGCATGTTAGGACGCCCTCTGATTCTCGGTTCCCCGGCGTGTTAGGACGCCCTCTGATTCGTGGTTCCCCGGCGTGTTAGGACGCCCTCTTTTCTCGGTTCCCCGGCGTGTTAGTACGCCCTCCGTTCTTGTTCCCTGGTGCTTTAGATATTCCTGTTTCCCTTGTGCCCCGGCGTTCCCTTTGCACCCCGGCAATCTTCTTCCTTGTGCCCCGGCGTTCCCTTTGCGCCCCGGCAATCTCCTTCCTTGCGCCCCGGCGTTTTTCCTCGCGTCCCGGTGTTCTCTTTCCTCGCGCCCCGGTGTTCTCCCCACGCCCCGGCGTTCTTTTCCCCAAGCCCCGGTGTTTCCCTCACGCCCCGGCGGGTGTCCCTCTGGCGTTGTCGTACGCCTGTTCTTCCCTCTGGCGTTGAGTACGCCCGTTCCTTTCCTTTGGCGTTGAGTACGCCCGTTCCTTCCCTCTTGCGTTAAGTACGCCCGTTCCTTCCCTCTGGCGTTGTCGTACGCCTGTTCTTCCCTATGTCGTTGTCGTACGCCTGTTCTTCTCTTTGGCGTTAAATACGCCCGTTCCTTCCCCTTGGCGTTTCCATACGCCCGTTCCTTTGCGTTTCCATACGCCCGTTCCTTGGCGTTTCCATACGCCCAATCCTTGGCGTTTTCATACGCCCGTTCCTTCCCTTTGGCGCTGTGTTGCGCCCGTTCCTTCCCTTTTGCGCTGTGTTGCGCCCGTTCCTTCCCTTCGGCGCTGTCGTGCGCCCGTTCCTTCCCTTTGGCGCTGTGTTGCGCCCGTTCCTTCCCTTTGGCGCTGTGTTGCGCCCGTTCCTTCCCTTTGGCGCTGTGTTGCACCCGTTCCTTCCCTTCGGCGCTGTCGTGCGCCCGTTCCTTCCCTTTGGCGCTGTGTTGCGCCCGTTCCTTCCCTCTGGCGCTGTGTTGCGCCCGTTCCTTCCCTTTGGCGCTGTGTTGCGCCCGTTCCTTCCCTTTGGCGCTGTGTTGCGCCCGTCCCTTCCCTTTGGCGCTATGTTGCGCCCGTTCCTTCCCCTTGGCGCTGTGTTGCGCTCGCTCTTTCCCCCGGCGCTGTCAAGCGCTCGCTCTTTCCCCCGGCGCAGTCAAGCGTTCGTGCCTTTCCCTGATGTGCCGCGCCCTGGTTGTGCTCTGGCACATCAGTGTTCTCTAGCTCCTTGGTTCCCCGTGTTCTCTAGCTCCTTGGTTCCCCCGTGTTTTTTAGCTCCTTGGTTTCCCGTGGTCTCTAGCCTTAGTACTCCCTGTGTTTCTCCTAGGCTTTTGTTTTCCTTGTGTTCTGAGGTTGTGTTCAGCCTGAAGACTCCTTTCAACCTGGTTTTTGTTACAGTCAGCCCATAGACTTTCCGTCAGTTTGTTTTCTCCAGAACACGGCTCAGACGTTCAGCTCTCCGGTGCACGGCTCAGACGTTCAGCTTTCCAGTGCACGGCTCCGATGTTCAGCTCTCCACTGCACGGCTCAGACGTTCTGCTCTCCAGTGCACGGCTCTGGTGTTCAGCTCTCCACTGCACGGTTCAGACGTTCTGCTCTCCAGTGCTCGGCTCAGATGTTCTGCTCTCCAGTGCTCGGCTCAGATGTTCTGCTCTCCAGTGCTTGGCTCAGATGTTCTGCTCTCCAGTGTTCGGCTCCAGAGTTCCTCCCGGTCAGTCTCTCCATACGCCTCCTGCCGGCCAGCTTCTACACCCTACACCTCCGTCTGTTGAAAGACTCTGGTCTCATCATCCATCTTCCACACCATCCAATAAAACCCACTCATAAGAACTGACTCTGTGTGTGCGTGGCACACATAATATCCTAACATTATGGACCGGCCAAGGGATGAACCCGAGCACGCACAGAGCCTGGTGTAGAAGCTGGTAGGATCTGCCTCGCCTCCGGTTCATCTAGCCTGGGTCGCCCTACGGCGACGCCTCGCCTCTGTTTCGTCTCGCATGGTCGCGGAGTTGCGACGTCACGCTTCCGGTTTGTCTGCCGGGGTCGCATCCGCGACGCCCCGCCTCTGACTCTGATTCCTGGATCGCCTTTCACGAGGTCCGCCTCCCACGCTGCGCAGCAATTAAAAGACGGCGCTCCTCGTCGTCGCTGCCCAGCGTTAACTTTTGCTGCTGCCCAGCATATTCAGACTTTGCTGCCCAGCGCCTTCTGGTTTTTGTTTAAAGTTATTTTTTGGTGTTGTGTTTTGAGTTACCTAACGTTCCTTAGTTCTTCAGTGTTTTCTTTGATTTCTTAGAGTTCTTAGGTTTGGTTCGTTGTGTTCTAGTTCTGCTTTAGTTTCTAGTCTTTTTGTATATTTTTACTGTTTTAGAAGAATTATTTCCACCTTCTGTTCTTTTGTTTAGGCTCAACCTTAGTTTTTGGTTTACTTAGGATTTTTTTGGGATTTATGTTGCTTTTGAGTATTTGAGTTTTATTTAGCTTTTGTTTATCCAGTTTGGTTCTATTTTTTTAGATTAGTTTTCTGAGTTTTTGTTTTTGAGTTCCAGTTTTTACCTTAGACTTCCTGTTTTGATTTTTCATTTTTTTAGACCCTGTAGTTCCTGTCCTAGTTCTAGTTTCGTAGTCCTGTAGTTTCGTCTAGCACCTGTAGTCCCAGTCTAGCCCCTGTAGTTTCTGTCCTAGCCCTGTAGTTCTAGTCTTGTTCTGTATTTGTTTTTTTAATTTAGTTTTGTTTGTCTTTATCCCCCCCCCCCCCCCTTAGTATTTATGTGTCTGGGTTCCTGCGTTGGATGGAGTCCAGCGCTCTTAAAGGTCCCTGCGCTCTCTAAGGTCCCTGCGCTTTCTAGGTCCCTACACCCTTCTCCTGTTTTCTTTGTATGTTTTTGCCCTGTTTAGGTTAGTTTAGTTCCCTTCCGTAGTTGTTTTGTTCTGTCTTGCCCTAGTGTCTCTGTTCTATTCCCCTAGCCCTCTTTGTTCTTGTTGTTCCCTTGTTTAGGCGCCGCCAGAGCCCTCCGGCGCTCCCATGTCGCCGGCTGAGCCCTCTGGTGCACCGACCTGTCGCTGCCCAGCGCACGCAGGTCGTCGCCAGAGCCCTCCGGTGCTTAAGTCGCTGTCTGTGCCCTCTGGCGCGCTTGGCCTGTTGCTGCCTAGCTCACCCTCTAGTTCCCTGGTGTTTAGGTCTTGGTTTCCTGGCGTTTAGATTTAGTGTTCCCCGGCGTGTTTAGACGCCCTTTGTTCTCGGTTCCCCGGCGTATTAGGACGCCTTCTGTTCTCGGTTCCCTGCCGTGTTAGAACACCCTCTAGTTCCTGGCGTTTAGACTTCTTGGTCCTCTGGCGTGTTAGAACGCCTTCTGTCTTGGGTTTCTAGGTTCCCGGCGTGTTAGGACGCCCTCTGATTCTCGGTTCCCCCGCGTGTTAGGACGCCCTCTGATTCTCGGTTCCCCGGCATGTTAGGACGCCCTCTGATTCTCGGTTCCCCGGCGTGTGAGGACGCCCTCTGATTCGTGGTTCCCCGGCGTGTTAGGACGCCCTCTTTTCTCGGTTCCCCGGCGTGTTAGTACGCCCTCCGTTCTTGTTCCCTGGTGCTTTAGATATTCCTGTTTCCCTTGTGCCCCGGCGTTCCCTTTGCACCCCGGCAATCTTCTTCCTTGTGCCCCGGCGTTCCCTTTGCGCCCCGGCAATCTCCTTCCTTGCGCCCCGGCGTTTTTCCTCGCGTCCCGGTGTTCTCTTTCCTCGCGCCCCGGTGTTCTCCCCACGCCCCGGCGTTCTTTTCCCCAAGCCCCGGTGTTTCCCTCACGCCCCGGCGGGTGTCCCTCTGGCGTTGTCGTACGCCTGTTCTTCCCTCTGGCGTTGAGTACGCCCGTTCCTTTCCTTTGGCGTTGAGTACGCCCGTTCCTTCCCTCTGGCGTTAAGTACGCCCGTTCCTTCCCTCTGGCGTTGTCGTACGCCTGTTCTTCCCTATGTCGTTGTCGTACGCCTGTTCTTCTCTTTGGCGTTAAATACGCCCGTTCCTTCCCCTTGGCGTTTCCATACGCCCGTTCCTTGGCGTTTCCATACGCCCGTTCCTTGGCGTTTCCATACGCCCAATCCTTGGCGTTTTCATACGCCCGTTCCTTCCCTTTGGCGCTGTGTTGCGCCCGTTCCTTCCCTTTTGCGCTGTGTTGCGCCCGTTCCTTCCCTTCGGCGCTGTCGTGCGCCCGTTCCTTCCCTTTGGCGCTGTGTTGCGCCCGTTCCTTCCCTTTGGCGCTGTGTTGCGCCCGTTCCTTCCCTTTGGCGCTGTGTTGCGCCCGTTCCTTCCCTTCGGCGCTGTCGTGCGCCCGTTCCTTCCCTTTGGCGCTGTGTTGCGCCCGTTCCTTCCCTCTGGCGCTGTGTTGCGCCCGTTCCTTCCCTTTGGCGCTGTGTTGCGCCCGTTCCTTCCCTTTGGCGCTGTGTTGCGCCCGTCCCTTCCCTTTGGCGCTATGTTGCGCCCGTTCCTTCCCCTTGGCGCTGTGTTGCGCTCGCTCTTTCCCCCGGCACTGTCAAGCGCTCGCTCTTTCCCCCGGCGCAGTCAAGCGTTCGTGCCTTTCCCTGATGTGCCGCGCCCTGGTTGTGCTCTGGCACATCAGTGTTCTCTAGCTCCTTGGTTCCCCCGTGTTCTTTAGCTCCTTGGTTCCCCGTGGTCTCTAGCCTTAGTACTCCCTGTGTTTCTCCTAGGCTTTTGTTTTCCTTGTGTTCTGAGGTTGTGTTCAGCCTGAAGACTCCTTTCAACCTGGTTTTTGTTACAGTCAGCCCATAGACTTTCCGTCAGTTTGTTTTCTCCAGAACACGGCTCAGACGTTCAGCTCTCCGGTGCACGGCTCAGAAGTTCAGCTCTCCGGTGCACGGCTCAGACGTTCAGCTTTCCAGTGCCCGGCTCCGATGTTCAGCTCTCCACTGCACGGCTCAGACGTTCTGCTCTCCAGTGCACGGCTCTGACGTTCAGCTCTCCACTGCACGGTTCAGACGTTCTGCTCTCCAGTGCTCGGCTCAGATGTTTTGCTCTCCAGTGCTCGGCTCTGATGCTCAGCTCTCCAGTGCTCGGCTCAGATGTTCTGCTCTCCAGTGCTCGGCTCAGATGTTCTGCTCTCCAGTGCTCGGCTCAGATGTTCTGCTCTCCAGTGCTTGGCTCAGATGTTCTGCTCTCCAGTGTTCGGCTCCAGAGTTCCTCCCGGTCAGTCTCTCCATACGCCTCCTGCCGGCCAGCTTCTACACCCTACACCTCCGTCTGTTGAAAGACTCTGGTCTCATCATCCATCTTCCACACCATCCAATAAAACTCACTCGTAAGAACTGACTCTGTGTGTGCGTGCTGTGTCCGGGTTCATCCTAGAAAAATATCCTAACAGAAGCAAATCCGTCGCCCCCTCTCTATTTATTAGGAAAAGGAATCCCTGGTCCCATTGTCAAGCTAAGGGGTAGGGATAAGCAAAATAACTGTAACCTTCGAGATAAAACCAAGCAGTTCACACAGTGCAGCACTCCAGATGAATAGAGTTCATAAAAACACCTATCATAGTCACAACATATTTCTCTGCTTTTTGCAGGCCTTTTGCAACTACAAGAGAGTGATCTAAAACCTATACAGGTCTACATCTCCAAGTCTATGTGACTTAGTCTCTCTTTCTCTCTCTCTCTCTCTCTCTCTCTCTCTCTCTCTCTCTCTCTCTCTCTCTCTCTCTCTATATATATATATATATATATATATATATATATATATATATATATATATATATATATATATATATACATATATATATATAGGGAGAGAGAGAGTGAGAGAGAGAGAGAGAGAGAGAGAGATAAATGAGAGAGAGAGAGAGAACCCTCACTATACCGCCTTTCACGGTCTCGCTGCTTCACGGATTTGCATTGATGAGTCGTTCATTACAGTTCTCAAACATAATCTGTGTTAAGAATCTTGTTGCCCAGAAGAAAAAAGAGCGACAACGATAACTATGTTCTTCTCCGGAAAAAAAAAAACACACCTGCACGCGTGATTTAGAAGAAAAAAACGCTACAGACCGAAGTCAGGGTGCAGCGGCTCAGTCAGAAGAGCAATGAAATACACGCGAGTCATTATTTGTCCTACTGTACTCGATTTTTTTTTTTATAATAATTTTTTATTTTCTCCCGTTCTTATACAATAGACCCTTTTCACTTTTCACTTCCGTTCTGCGGTGAAGCAGGGTATCTTTATTTCCGCTTTCTCCGCGAGCAGTGTTTTTACATAGCTTCAAAACGGAAGTTGAGTGACGTCATGTGAAAAGGGTCTGTCACTTCCCCACAGACACTACCCGATCCGTACCGGTAGCACGATCCGTACCATCAGCTTATTTGCGCAAGCGCAAATAGAATAACTTCCGGGTCGCCAAAAAAAAAAAATGTAATTACGGTACTGAAAATACTTATTTCTATACTTAAATCATAAAAAAATGCTACCTATATCGTAAATAAAATATTGAAGACTTTTCTGAAAGAAATTGATACGTTTCACATTCTCTCCATTATATTGCTTGAGGTCATCATCGGATATGCTCCAGCATCCTCCAATCCGAGAAGTTATCATTGCATAACGTTTAACTGTATTGTCTGAATGCACTCTGTTAGTTTTATTGCTTGTTCAAACAGGACTGGAAAAAAATATTTAATCCTTAATTATACTGTGAATTTCGTTATACAAATAATCTTGTTCTAAACATTTATTTTATTAGAGAGTTAAAATTATCGATTGAGAAATTAGCGCCCTCTGGTGTACACATCATAAACTAGAGAAGACCTCAAGATTATGTAGCCGCATTGTTTTTATGTTTTTTTACAAAAACGAACAGGGAAAAGAACAAAGAACACACACAAAGCAAAGGCATACCTTATTAAAATACATTTATTAAGCACAAAATACATACATATGCAAATCAAATAAATGATAAAAAAACTTCAAACTTCAAAAAAATTCAAAATCAAATATGTTTCTGTACTCCTATATGTGTTTATAGCTGGGGGTTTATGTACTTTAAGAAATGGTTTATATATTTTTATTTCCCTAACCACAACTGGGAAACATTTTTGCTATTAAAAAAAAACAAAAAACAATGTTTTTTGTTTTTTTTTCTGCCTTCTTACATCACCTATCTAATTGATAATGGTACTTGTATTGTGTGGTTTTTTTTGTTTTTTTTTCTTCTTATCCATTTATTCATGTTTTTAGTTATGTATTTATTGGACCATGAGTCCGGAAAAAAGTTTATCTATCTATCTATCTATCTATCTATCTATCTATCTATCTATCTATCTATCTATCTATCTATCTATCTATCTATCTATCTATCTATCTATCTATCTATCTATCTATCTATCTATCTATCTATCTATCTAATGTATTTTTTATGTATTTCTGTCGTTTATTTTTTAGAATATGCATTATTGCCGCAAATACAAAGATATACAAAAAGAAACCCCTGCCTCCAAAAAAATACAAAAGAATAAAAAAGTAAGAAAAACTAAATATTTCCCACTGGAAGTTATTCTGTTCGCGCACGTGCAAATGAGCTGATGGTACAGATCGTGCTACCGGTACGGATCAGGTAGTGACAGGCTCTATTACTCGGGTCGCATTGCTGATCTCCGCAATTTGAAACCTTCATTTTGTATTGATGATTAAAATTATTATTTTACAGCACAGTAGTTATCTGTAAATAATAATAAAAAACGTTTATATAGTAGGCTACCTTTTTTTTGTTAAACAAATGCTTTGGCCTGTAAAAAGGTTTTGTTCTTTGGTTTCAATGTATTTCATTTGTATATAATACAGTATTTCATTGTATATAATAATTGTAAAAAAGAAAAAAGAAAAAAAAAGGTTACTACGTCACGGATTTCGCCCATCACGGGTTCTTTTTGGAACGTATATGTACATATATATGTGTACATGTACAAATGTGTTTATTTATATAGTAATAAAAAATTTATAAAAATGTATGAGTGGCTGTGTTTTGAAACATACACACATCCTCTCAGAATATTCTATTTATTTTAACCCCACTAAGGTTATTTAAACGCACTGGACCATTTGTTATAATAGCTATAGTTTTAACGTTTTAAGGAAAAAAAGTGAAAATTTGTTCAATACTCAACGAGTTATAGTTGATTAAAATTGATTCTGTACCTGGTCAACACAATACACTGAGCTGAGCTGAGTCGACCGCCCCAAGATGGCACCCCCAAATCCCGTCAGTGCCCGGTCGATACTCTTATATTATGTCTATAATGGCACCTCCCGGAGCGCTGGAGTGGGCTTCTTCTATTTGGGGGGGGTGTAAGTCCTAATTCAATTGAAGTACAGCACATTATTAAGGGTTGATGTGTTTTAGTCCGAGCTGGTCTTGAAAATTTTAATATGTTTAATATTTAATATGGTTTTTATTAATATTTATGCTCCATGTGCCAATGCAGAGAAAACAAGTTTTTCAAAAGAAATTGGGGGATTATGTCTCAGGATTACGTTTTTATAGGAGGGGATTTTAATTGTACAGAAGACAATTCTTTAGATTGTAATCATGCAGAGACGCATGTAGCAGGCCAGCGCGTTCTGCGGCAGCTGGTCTCATCTCCTGGCCTGGTGGACATGTAGAGGAGGATGCACGCAGGCTCGCACATGAAAGAAAACCACATTTCACTAGCTCGTCTTGACCGGTTTCATTTTTTTAAACACCATTTTAGCGTGTTTAAAACTTTCCAGATATTACGAGTAGTTTTTGTGGATCATTCCCTGCTTTTAGATACTGTTTTTATTAGAAACATTTTACCTAAAAGAGCTCACTGGCATTTTAACTTTTAACTTATGACCGCAGTTTTAAGGAGATTCTGAGTTATTTTTGGACTGGTTTTAGACAGAGAAAGAGTGATTTCAACTGTCTGCAACAGTGGTGAGACTACGGCAAAGTTCAAATAAAACTGCTGTGCCAACAGCACACTGTTAATGTTACTCGTGACCTCACTGGATCTTTTTAAGGATCTGGAGATGAACATTGTGGAATTAGAGCATTGTGTGAGTCCACTGGAAACAGAGAGCATTTTGAAGCTCTCAAATCTAAAAGGCTAGTCTTCGCAAACCTGCTGGACACAAGAGTTCAAGGCGTGTTGGTTACGTCTCGGATGCAGAATGTCGTGCAGCTTTTTCTTTAACTTGGAGAAGAAGTGTGGGCTGCGGAAGTTGAATCATTCTCTGCTGTCAAACACAGGGCAGCAGTTGAGTGAGGCGGGCCAGATCAGGAAAGTGCTGTGGAGTTTTACTCTTTGTTATTCAGGAGCAAATATCAAGAAAATTATGAGCTGTTTGGGGAGTTCTGCTGCGGACTGCCCCAGGTCTCCGTTGAGACCATCACCCAGCTGGGGCGCCCCATGGGGGTGCAGGAGCTCCACACAGCCCTCAAAGGAATGCAGGCCCGGAAGGCTGCATTCCTTAGAGAAGTTCTACAAGGCCTATTGGGACATCTTAGGAGAAGACCTGCTAGATGTCTTTAACGATAGCCTGACAACCGGTTTGCTCTCGATGTCTTGCCGCAGGGTGGTCATCACTCTCCTCCCAAAAAAGGACCGGCGCCCTGTGTCCCTTCTTTGCACCGATTATAAGATTCTCTCCAAGGCCCTGGCAATCAGGATGAGAGGAGCAATGGAGCAGGTCATCCACCGAGACCAAACCTACTGCATCCCCAGCAGGTCAATGGTGGACAATGTCCACCTGATTCGGGATGTTTTGGAAGTCTCCAGTTCATTGGGTTTGCAGACAGCTTTGGTCTCACTTGACCAAGAAACGGGTTTTAACCGATTCAAACACAGCTTTCTCTGGGAACCCATGCGAGAGTTTGGGTTCAGCGCTGGTTTTATAGCCAAGATTCAGGTGTTGTACAGTAACATTAAGAGTGTGCTGAAGATCAACGGTAGCCTGTGTGCTCCTTTTAGAGTGTGTAGAGGTGTTCGGCAGGGCTGTGCGCTCTCTGGAATGCTCTATACACTCTCCCTGGAACCCCTCCACCAGAAAATACGTTTGAGTTTTCGTGGTCCGGTTTTACCTGAATTTAACAGTAATGTGGTTTTATCCGCCTATGCTGATGATATCGTTGTTTTTATAAAAGACCAAAAGGATGCCGATGTGCTGCATAATGTCACCAAAAGGTTTTGTGTCCTGTCTGCCGCGAGGGTGAACTGGGGAAAGAGCGAAGCCTTTGCCACGGGTGAATGGCTTGGCTGGCCCCCAGTTCTCCCTCACTTGCTGATGAAAATACAGTCTGAGATGGTGGAGTTTTTTTTTAGAAGGGTTTACATTGGGTGCCACAATCTGTCTTATTTTTGTCAAGAGAGGTGGGGGGGTCAGGGCCCCGTCCACCTGGCCAGCAGAACAGCTGTTTTCCCAATGCAGGTCCTCCAAAAGTACCTGGCCGGTCCTCCTGATGTAGTAATGTGGTCTTGTTTTTCTTGAAGTTAATTGCATGTCTTTGACTTTTCTGATTTGGATTTGCTTGTTATAAGTTGGAGTTCTTTTGGTGTTGCATGTCTTTTTGATTGTGTTTTGATTTTGAAGTGACCACCCATACCTGGCAACGCCCACCGCAGATCACAGGTGTTCTCTATTAGCAAAACTGCATGCAGATTGTGAGGCCGGTAATAAAGAGAGCTGTGCAGTTGAAGCGGGAGACGGAGCCGGACAGATCACAGGTGTGGGAGCGGCAGGGCGACAAGGCTGGAGGACTGATGGCTGCAGAGGTTCGTCCAACTGGTCGCTGCCGAGGAACGGACGACAGGGCGTTGAAGTACGAGTGGCCGGTTTGCCGTCGAGGTTTGCCGTGGTCGTGGAGGATCGATCAGCTGGTGACAAGCAAGGCTGGAGGACTGGCTGCTGCAGAGGTTTGTCCAACCGGTCGCTACCGAGGAACGGACGACCGGGCGTTGGAGTATGAGTGGCCGGATCGCTGCCGAAATTCGCCCGTGGCCGTGGAGGACCGGTCAGCGGGTGACGGGAGGGACTGACCGCCGGAGAGGACCGTGGCCGGATCGCCGTCGAGATTCGCCGTGATCATAGAGGATCGATCAGCTGGTGACGGGAAGGACTGAGCTGAAAAGAGGACCATGCCCCCCTTCGGGCTAGCTAAGAGACAATGTGTCCTTATCCAGACCTTTCTATTGACTCTGCTGCTCCTTACTGCCTTACATTTTTTTACGGACTCCTTTTTTTAGTAAATCATTGTGAATCCTTATCGGCTTGTTTCGTTAAAACCCTGCCCACAGTCCCTGCAGATCCTATTTATTAAATTCACCACTCAGGTGCCACACTGGCATCGTGCGGAGGGACGTGGCATTACACAGATCCAAAATGTATAATTCTCTTTTAGAAGAACCTCTGTTGTGTGGAGCCAGATTCTGCCGAGTCTGTTGGAGACGTTGTGTAGGTCTGGCACGGCAGGCGGCGGGTTCGCTGCTGGGGGTCTGGTCTGCCAGGCCGTGGTTCTCTGCTACGTAACATGGCCCCCAAGATGATCTTGTGCAGCATGAGCCCAAAGGGGCTGTACAAGTTCAAAGTAAAAGTAATGAATAAACAAACTTTGAGAGACAGACCTGTCAGCGTGTGGGGAGACAAGCTTGGAGGACAGAGATGCCAGTGGAGGACTTTTTACTAGCCTCCGGTGGGGAAGCGGACTGGTTACCTTCAATGGGGAATCCTCCACGGTGCTATTGCAACAAACTCCTTTTTATCTATCATCAGTCCAGGAGTTTTAAACTCGTGTCCTTTTTAGAGCTTGTCTGAGTGTTTTTCATGTTTTTATGGATTTTATGAATGTGTGAGATTGACAAATTTTTTTTTTTTGTCTTTTGATGAGAATTCTTTGCCTTTTTGGTGTGGTTTGTACCAAGGCAAAATCTCAGATTTTATTTTTTTTTAATTGCTGAAGCTAAGATGGCCATTGCAGGCTGGACTTCATCTTGATGCCGTGGTTCTGTGGAAGTGCAATGTAAAGGCCAGGATTAGACTGGAGTTTCACTTCCACAGAGCCACTGGAAACTTAAATTATTAAGGGGGTTGTATGTACAGTTTGTGATCAGACTGTACTAAAATACAGCAAGCACCTGATGTAACTGTTTATTTTTGAGGTTCTGGTAATGTTTTTAAAAGTGTTTTAATTTATTGTATCAATAAATGTTTTTTTAGGATCTGAAAAAAACCTTCTCCTTATTCTTTTTCTTCTCTGTTTTTAATGGCAAATCGCAACCAACATTTTCAGGTTACATATCGCTACCTAGTGTACCGGACTGTGTAATCCAGGATTAATACTTCAGATCACATTCTCAAAAAATAAAAAAAAATAAAAACACAACTAAATAAAGAACGATATAGTATGGATTAAGCCTGTATCTTTAAGAAATATAATTAACGCTTCATATCCTTCCCTTATTTTTTTAACACCTAATAGTCCTTAAAATTTCCATCTCCGCAGTAACTCATACATCCTATCACGCAAAATATTCCTCTCATAATCATATTTACTACACTTCAAAATATGTTCTACATTCTCTGGAACACCAAGTACCTCACATTTATAAGATGCACACTTGGCCATTAAATAAAGAGTTGATTATAATCCTCTATGCTCCAACCTTAACTTTGAAAAGATTACTTCCTCTCTTCTGCACTTTCCTTTAAAGACTTTCACCTTAACTGATTTCTGTATTCTGTAGTAATGTCTTTAGTATCAGTGTCCCATTTCTCCTGCCATATGTCCCTCACTACTGTTCTTAATAGTGATTTGGCCTCACCATTTCCAAACGGAACATTCGTTATTTTTTTTTATTTTAATGCTCTTTTTGCAATCTCATCTGCTTTTTCATTTCCTCAACACCAACATGTGCAAGAACGCAACAGAAATGAACATCAATTCCAGCTATTTGTATTCTTAAAAGTAATGTAAATATTTCCATCAACAAATCACTTCTTTCTGTTTATTTTTAAATCAAACTGCTTAATGCTGATGTAGTGTCTGATCAAATGACAGCCTTTTCAGGTTTTACCGCTTCTGTCCACTGTAACCCTAAAATTATAGCGGTTATTTCAGCTGTAAATACAATTTAGCAATAATTCTTTTACATATACCTACATTAAACACACATGAACCCACATGTCCATTTTCTGGATTTTTCGAACAATCAGTAAATAATGTCCAATACTTGTAGTAATTTCTCTTGACATATTCTTGTACCATACAGTATTATCTAGACTTCCTTCACACCTTTCTCTCTTCTTTTCTACAACCTGTAAGTCAACACTGGACACTGGAAATATCCATGGAGGAACATTTCTACACATTGTGTTTGGTCTATATTCTTTGGTATTCAAACCATATTTTACTGCTTCTGCATTAATAGTCCATCCAAATCCTTCATGTTTACTTTGTTGGGAATATTCCCAACATGCACATAAAACCTTTGTTGCAGGTGGTTCCTTTCCAGATCTCTTTAATTTCACCCAGTATGCAAATGACAGTTTTAATCGTATTAATTCTAATGGAAATTCATCAGCTTCCACCAATAATACATTAGTAGGAGTTGTTTTAATTGCACCTATACTGAGTCTGAGCACTCGGAAATTGAATTCTGTCTAATTTTTCCAAGTACTCTTGGCTGCTGATCCATACACCATACATCCATGATAAACACATGATCTTATCAAAGCCCATAAATATCTAATCTAAGTATTTAACTGCTCCCCATTGATATCCAGAAACTGATTTCATAAGATTTAACACATTTTGTTTCAACATTTTTAACATGAGTCCATAAACATTTCTCATCAAACACAACCCTAGATACTTAAACTCTGATACCCTTTCCATATTGTGACCATATAATATGAGCTGAAAATAATAAATTCTTCTCTTTCTGGTAAACAACATGAAGCAAGATTTTGCAATTGACATTTTAAATCCCCAGTCAAATTACCATCTTTCAACCTTCTGTATAGCTACCCTGTATACTTTTAATCACATGTTTAATGTTTTTCCCTCTTTTCAATATAGCCTCATCATCTGCATAAAGTGATGATCTAATATCTGCACCAACATTTAAAAAGATATAATTCATTATTATGTCAAAAAGAATAGGGCTTATAGCACTCCCTTGACGAATACCATTTATAATATCAAACTCATTTGACACAGCATTTCCTACTTTAACTTGAAATGTCCGACAAGAGAGAAAATCCAAAACCCAGGTGTAAATTCTACCACCAATCCCCATTTCTTTCCACATTGAATCATAAGCTTTCTCAATATAAAAATATACTACAGCCATAACATATTTCGTTCTAATTGCTTTTTTTGCCTCATTGCTAACCTTGACTGAAAAAATCGACTGTTGATCTTCCTTTATGGAACCCACTTTGTGTTTTACTTAAATGTCCTCTTTGTTCGAAATAATATAATAATCTTTTAACAATTATTTTTGCCATCCATTCACACAGATGTGATAGGCCTATAGTTACTTGCATCAGCTATGTCTTTACCAGGCTTTTTTTCCAGCTGCTAGGCATATTCCCTCCTCTCCATGTCTTATTGAACAGTTCTAAAATAATGTTCAAAGCTCTTTCAGGTAAATGCCTAACATCGCACAGCAAAGTTTATCTTGACCTGGAGCTGTTTATCCACTTACTACCAAAATAATTTTAATCTCATGTTTTGTGAACTCCATGTCCAATGTTGAGCAATTACGATGTTTTTTTCTTTATTATATCAGTATTTACTCATCTAAACCGCAAACTTCTTCCCCAGTAGTTCAGCCTTTTCCTCATTTGTACCTTCCTCATTTGTACCTCCATCTACTAACACAGGGATTTTAGCATTTTTCTTTTCCCACTCATCTTTTTGATCATTGACCAAACATCATCCAGTTTTATTTCTCTACCAGTGGAAGAGCAGAAGTTTTCTCCATGCATTCTTTTTAGATGTTTTCTTATTTTCCTTACCATAGCTCTCTTTCCTTGATAATCAATGATATTATCTTGATTTAAATGTTTTCTTAAAGGTCTAAAAGCTTGGTTTCTTTCTTTTATAGCTTCTCTACATTTATCATTCCACCACAAAACCATTTTCTTTTTGCCATTTATCCTACTCTTAGGAATGGATTTAGATGCAGCACTGATAATCACAGTAGTCGCTGCTATCTACATCACCCTCTATTACTATTCCTTTAAAAGACACATTACAACAATGTCTAAATTTTTCCCAGTCAGCTCTAGCAAAGCACAATCTTTCTATCATGTAACCTTCTTGAAGATGCATGTCAAAATCCACACAGCATAATTTAGGAAAATGATCACTACCTATATCACTATCATCTTTTAAATTCCATTCACACAAGTTACCCAGATAACTTGAAACCAGAATAAGATCCAAAATTGAGACTATATTTCGTGTAACATCCACTCTAGAACCTCTTCCATTATTAATAAACACATGTGATCTTTCCTCAATTAATTCCTCAATTAATTGAAGGAGTTTTGTTAAAATGAATAACATTACAAACAACCCTCAGCATCCTCTTGATCATTCTATTGTACAACAACAGTGTCCTCAACCAGAGGCTTCCTCAGACTCCCAGGACAGAGCACTACAAAAGATCCTTCCTGCTCACTGCATTGTTTATTTATTGTTTTTAGATCCCCATTAGCATCAGCAGCATGCTGGGATTTCTTGGCATGTTGCATGTTGCTCTCTCCCATTGGCCTGTTGATTGGTTGTCATTTTAACCAAAAATGTTGTAGCATGCTATTTATTTGTGGCCAGAGTTGTGTTAGTGTCCAGTCTTTCCATGAGTCCTCAATGAGTTCTCTTTTTACATAAAGGGATTTGAAATTAAGTGCTTTATTTTAGTCATAGATTATTGTCAGAGTAATATCATCTGGCTCATTGTTTAGGCCTCCTGGTGTAACAGTTTTGACTTCATGTTATTTTAACTGTTTTAAACTGAGTTTTACTGTGAAGCACTATGTGACTGTTGCCTGAGAAAGATGCTAAACCTTACTATTTACTTAATTAGATGATCAATAACAAATGTCTATTTTCAAAAGGGAATCATCAGAGTATTTCTGCTGTGCAGTGTGGCGCAGTAATGTTATGAACAGTTTTCTTAAGCTTTCCTAAGTGTTGGAAAACAGGTCATCAGCACCACCTGCTTGTGTCTCACCTATTGGCTGCTCAAATAATTTCACAACAGAACGTTATTTTTCATTAAAATAATGTTTTCTTCGGTATCTTTCCTCCACCTCTGCTTTATACGTACAAATACTGTGCTTCTGTCTTTAATTACGCTCTAAGGTCCATATACACCTAACTTTTATTTTGAAAATCTTCTTGGGAAGGCTTAGTCGGCTCTGACGCTAGATGGATGCCGGTGACGTCATTGTGAAGAAGTGGGGCTCTAAGACCCCTGAGCAGTACAAAATCGTGAGGAGCGTCCTGTCACCTTCCATCCTGCGCATAGACGGCGCGCCTGGAGCTTTTGCATATCATGCTGGGCAGCAAAGAGAAGAAAAACCGAGCCGGGGCGTCCCAAATAAAGGCCATCGATCCTTTAAGGAATCTGGGTGAGTGTTTTCCTCTCTGCACGGTCAGCTGAAAAGACCTGGCCCACAAATCTAAGAACATTTACCAGAACCCAAGACCGTTATGTTGTCCCGTTGTAGTCCACGGTAAAGTCCTCCACGGTAGAGACCAAGAGCCAATCACAGCTCTGCAGTCAGGATCAAGGCTGCCGACAGACGGCAGGAAACCTGGCCAGGGTCATCAAATGTTCCGTT
The DNA here is from genome assembly GCF_011125445.2 of Fundulus heteroclitus. Taxonomy (NCBI): domain Eukaryota; kingdom Metazoa; phylum Chordata; class Actinopteri; order Cyprinodontiformes; family Fundulidae; genus Fundulus; species Fundulus heteroclitus. Next base: position 81,576 of record NW_023396633.1, on the reverse strand, counting down.
CAAAGCCAACCGGAGTAGAATCCTGTTTCTGTTTAATCTGCATGTTATCTAAGCCATCACAAGGCCTTTGTTGAGCAGTAGTAAAAAGCTTGATGCTCCACATTACTCCAGACTTGGATAGGAAGCGAAACGTCTTTAAACCTCGGAAAACAAGTCCAGTTGTTTTGTTTTTTACCTTTTTTGGAATCATAATTACCTGGATGACTGAGAATATTCACCAGCAAACTGGAGTAGAAGTTATTACTGATGGACTGAGAAGTTGTTATAGTCCCCGACTACGCAACTGGAGGCGTCTGACGACAGCAGCATTAATGTTTTTATTTATTTCATATTTTACAGCAATTAAAAAGACGTGTACTCGTTTTGGCCGCTTTTTCTTGAGTAAATGTTTTAATGTTTATGTTTTTAATTGCAGTTAAGTGAGAACAATGTTAGAACTGAATAAACTCTAAATGTTTGCTAAATAGGAAAAAAAGTTAGTGATTGTTCCTCTGATAAAGGTTCCTCCCAAATTTAGAGAATCTGTGTCTACTCAGTTTCTTACTAAAGCTACCTTCTGCTCATCTACAAAAATATTCTTACTCTTCCTACTTTTGTCAACCATAGAAATTGGACACTTTAAACCTCTTAATTTTTTCTCCTTCTTTTTTATTTCTATTTATTTTTATGTAGGCCTGTGGCTTGTTCAGCAGTAAACTTTGACCTATGAGACATTGCAGCATCAAAACCTCCGTCTGTCACAGAAAGACACCTTGCTCCCAGATTTGGGATCCGCTGAAAAATTAAGTTTCTCTTGTCTTCTCTCAGGTCTTTGCCAGACTTTTCCCCTGTATTTACAGTATATAAGGTCCAAGCTGCTTGTTTGCTGGTTCTTTAAACACATTCTACATATCGTGCTGCTATGATCAGGCATGAGGACGTGATGACAAAAAGAGAGAAAGAACAACCAAGTTCCAAAGTAAAACTTTGAAAGGACTTCAGAGAGAAAACTCTCATTGGAGGTGGTTTATAACTTTTACACATTTTCTTTTTGTATAATGCTTATTTTTCGTGATTTTATATGTTCATTATTTGCTCTTGATATGTTTTTCGCTGGCCTAATTAAACAGGAGTTTCCTTGTTAATTCTCAAAACTAATGAGACAAAAAAGTCCCTTCTCTTTAGTCTGATTCTGAGAGTAGCTCTGCAGACAAAGTATCTTTCTCCATGTCCAATACATCCATCTCTCCATTTGTTTGACTTTGGAAAAATACCCATTTCTATATTGAGAAAAGATGCTGTTAAAACAGTTGCATATGTTTAATACTGCTGCTTTGTGTAAAATGTGCTTCTTTGACAAAAGCAGTAGGTTTGAGGTGGACACCATGTGAAAAATGTAGTGCTATTCTGGGCGCTTAACTGAAGAGTCCTGCTGGCTGAGCACACAAGATCTGGTAGAGCAGGAAATGTCGCACAGGCCGATCCAAGATGAGAAGCGAAGTGATGTGAGAGACCAGACGGTCCGACAAGGTAAACAGGTGACCACAGTTTAATCTAATTAATGGCAGCAGGTGAAGTAGATGTGGACTAATTGACTGGGGCAGAGCTGACAGGATAGTGGCTGGTGGCTGAGAGGTGACGACTGAATAGAAGTCCAAAGGCAAAGCAAACAAAAACCCAAATCATAACGCTACTGAATGCTACAGAAGTGTGCAAGGAACTGCAGTTAAAATCATGTTATTACACTGGAAGTGAAACAGGGCTAAGACCAATAATATTGAACTGTTACTAAAGCTGCAACAAATTTTAAGCCAAACTAAGCTTTATAGTATATGGACCTGCAGCTCCCTTCCCAGTCAGTGCTGCTGAGGAAAATGATGAGCTGTCATCATCTTGCTGGTTAAAACACATTCTGACAAAGCCATCAATACTCTTTGTGTAATTTAGAGTGAGTGCGCTTCAAATTGTCATGCATGCTTTACTGTAATCTGTAGGCAAAGAAGGTACACAACATCTTTAGCATGTTGCAGTTGGTCTGTTCAGACATCTGAGTTCTTTCCTGTTCAAAGAAAATCGCTGTAGTAATAACCCTTTGGACTCAAAACAGAGAATTAGGTCCTGGAAACAGTGATTGTCTGAATGCTGCTACCAGATTTAGAGCTGTATATACTCAGAGGCTGAAATGATGAGACTACCTGGACACTGACTGGGGAATTAAAACTGGGAATTCAATCCGATTTCCTACTTTCATACAATCTATGCTGGCCATGCTGTCTCCCCATTTTCTGTTTTTCATTATGTAACATCATTTTATTAAGCTTGTCAATGACAGTCGGGGGTAATACCAAGCAAAATAGAGTAGTATACAGTACATTAAAGCTGAACAAATGTATTCAAGATTGCAAGTGTCATCATGTCTTTAGGCTCTGCATATCTATAATATATTTGGCAATGCATGATGGGTACATGTGTAATTATAAATGCTTTCTTGATATTGATGACGGGAAGGGACCTGCAGCAACAATAAAACATACAAATGTTTTATTATGATGATAAGACATTTTAAAATACAAAATACAACTCTATTTTTGCCATTCTCTTTGCTAGTAGTGAGTCACTGACAGTGATACAATGTGTTAAAGCTATCACAGAGGGTTTGACTTGTCTTTTTACTTCTTGAATTCAGGAAATCATTTGGAAATATGTCTGAGTATGTTTCTAAGCACGGCCAAAACCTTTTAATGGCTATGAGTGCTCTTGAAAATTCTTGTTTACATATACACAACTCTGTGACATTAGGGATGACGTTTTTCCTGGAATGAAGGAACAAATTAAAGCATTTAGTAAAAGCTTCAGGTCCTTACCAGGATTTTTTTCAGCATCAAGCTAATAACAGCTAGCATTAGCTTTTGTTGTCTAGGAGGTTTATAGCTGTGCTGATGCACATTCTAGAAATGTACTGACCTTTCTACGTTGGTCTCAAACATTGGTGTCATACTGACCATAATGCTGTTACGCTGAAATGCACTGGCAAGAACCCTGAGCTTGTTTAGAAAATGTGGACTCTAGTATAACAATCGACAATTTAATATTAGGTGTTCTGTCCTCAGTAAGTGTTGTCCTCTTAACGTAGATTTAGCTATACAGACAGCTAAATCCTCTCCTAATCAAAATCAAAGGAACAGGCTGATGTGTTGACTTGAATGATTTAATAAGGATAAAGCGTGAAACTGTTGGCAAAACAGAAACAAACCAATAAATATTGCATCAGTATACAATATAATACAGAAAAGCCATGTATCCACTAAACATCAATACCCTATGTATCTACTTAATGAGTCCTCAGATAAACATAAAGTGAAATTTAACTGATTTAGATGCATTTAAAATAAAAATTTCACAGAAACCACATGGCATATGACTTAAATCAACCATTACTAGCTTAAGGTTTATACTCATTCAAATTCAATGTCAATCACAAAACATACAACTTTTCCGAGACAAATAGTAATGCTCAAAAGTTGTTTCAAAGATCCATCCATTTTCCTACACGCTTGTCCCTCATGGGTTTGCTAGGGGTGCTGGTTCCTATCTCCAGCTGTCATTCGGCGAGAGGCGGGGTACACCCTTGACAGGTTGCTAGTCCATCGCAGGGCGCTTCAAAGATATAAAAAATCTTTTTTATATCTTATGTGTTATGTGGGAATGTGTGTACAGCGTCTTTTTTTTTTTTTAAATCTGTGTGTGGTGAGTGGGGCACAAGGGAGGGATGGTGTGAATGAGTTTTCCTTTTTTTTTTCAGCTCCCTCTCCCAAGAACATCTCAAGTCTCCGCTAGGTGCGGAGCCCATCCCCCCACGTCCTGCCCTCCTCCGCTGCGCTGGCGGGCGCCTTGGCCCTCTGGCGCATTGGTGGGCTTCGGGTTTAGGGCGGGTTCCCGGGTGGGCGCCGGCCCATTCCCAGGGCGGCTTTGCGGGGCCTGGCCCCCCGGGGGGCGGCCGGGGACCCTGCCGCGGGGGCGGGGCGCCCCTGGGGCCTCTGGCCCCCAGGGCCCATGGCCAGGACCACTTCAGCGCGGCTGGCTGCCGGCGGAGCCCACGGGCTCGTCCCCGTGGCTCTTGGGGGCGTCGGCATTGCGGTGGCTGGGGGATTTCCTCGGTGTCATCTCTCCTCTTTCCTTGGGGGGGAGGTTGCAGATTTCCTGTGATGGCCCCTCTCGGGCGCATTGCTTTGGGGGCCCCTTTGGGAGTCCGGGGTTATGGGTCCCCTGCCTCTGTGCTCGGGGAAGGCGGGTCTTTGGTTCTCCACAACCACTATCAAGCTATTTCCTTCTGGATAATTGTCACCTGACATGTAAACTGAGTATGTACTTCCAGTTGTTGCAAGAGAGTGTGTACTTGTGGAATTGTTGGAATCACCTTAGTGAAGCTCTGAATACGGTGGTTTTAGTAGCAGTCTCTGTTGGCCTATGTATTTTTTCAGGTAAGCTAAAATGGACAGGTATCTGCTAACATTGCAAGTCATACTCTACATTTGTTGCTAACACATGGGGCAAACAGCAAACTCTTAACAGGGGCTAACAGTCCAACTTTTTTAATCTCTGATTTCACAATAATTAACAGTGTAAAATAAAAAGCTGTTTCTATTATAAAAAGTTGTAACTACAATCGAATAATTATTTTCTTTTATGTTATCGGCTAATCTGGCAGACAGCTAATGTGATGGAACTAAGTATTTTCCGTTCTGGAGTTTTCTGTTCTGTAGCTTTTGCACCCCCTAGTGCTCTCTCACAAACTCCCACAGGTGCTGGGTCCCAGGTATTAAATGTTCACTTATATACAGAAAGCCTATAATTTATTTATTTATTTTCTTTCACTTTCTTTTTTAAGGTATCACATTACACATGCCAGTTTAAATAATAATACATATGATTTAGCAATGGTATCAAGGTGTTACTCGATTGTATCTGTTGCTTTAAGTCCGTTGGTTGTGCTGTTGTTTTTGCATCACTTTCCAGGTGATGGAGCAGACAGAGGACGTTTTATCATCCCCTTCCTTTTATCTCTTCTTTCTTTCACCTCTTCTCTTTCTTTTTTTTCTCTCTCTTCTTGTTCTTCCTTTACTCTCCCACTTTCCCTTTGTAGTGTCCATATAATTTGAAATTCTCCTTGCAGGAATCACAATAAAGCTATTTACATGCACAAATCAAGCGGAGCATTATGGCGAAAGCTGTTTGCTCCACTTGTGAAAGCAAAATCTGTCGAGCTCTATTTGGCATTAAGACATCAATTCTTATTGCCACATTGCTGGACAGGACACTGGAAAAAAAAAAAAAAAAAAAGATATAAAAAAAAAACAGTATTACTTGCAGACAATACCATTTTCCAACTTGTGAAAGCTCTTGGAAGAATAAAATGCACAAATAAACCACTAGGGGGTGCAAAAGCTACAGAACAGAAAACTCCAGAACGGAAAATACTTAGTTCCATCACATTAGCTGTCTGCCAGATTAGCCGATAACATAAAAGAAAATAATTATTCGATTGTAGTTACAACTTTTTATAATAGAAACAGCTTTTTATTTTACACTGTTAATTATTGTGAAATCAGAGATTGAAAAAGTTGGACTGTTTGCCCCTGTTAAGTGTTTGCTGTTTGCCCCATGTGTTAGCAACAAATGTAGAGTATGACTTGCAATGTTAGCAGATACCTGTCCATTTTAGCTCACCTGAAAAAATACATAGGCCAACAGAGACTGCTACTAAAACCACCGTATTCAGAGCTTCACTAAGGTGATTCCAACAATTCCACAAGTACACACTCTCTTGCAACAACTGGAAGTACATACTCAATTTACATGTCCTCATATATCTTTCTTGTTCCATCCATTTTCTTCTCAGGAGTTCAGGATGATGAGGATGTGAAGCAAATGTTGCAGGGTTCCAGCATGGTAAAAGTTCGTTCAGCTCGCTGGCAGAAACAACGGACCTTAAAACTTTTGGAGGATGGTGTGACTGTCTGGTGTCAGTCCCAGAAAACATCCAGCCGGGCCAAGGAACAACAATCCTGTGAGTTTCTTTCTTTTTGTATGCATCTTGATCCAATTATAACAGAATGTTAATGACATCATATAGGGGATAATCTGGGATTTCAGAGAAAGCCTTGAGTTATTTTTATCTATTACATTTGAAACTATAGGCATGTCTTGACTATGAGATATGAAGCATTTTTTTGCCCGAACATCACTTTCTCGATACTTTCATTTACTGTGCCATTTTTTCAGTGCTTCCATTGTGGAGTCTAAGAAGGGCCAATGTGACAGCTGACACAGAGGGGCTTAGCTCCTGGTTTAACCCTAGCTGCCAAACTGTTAAAGCTGAACTCTTAGCAAAACAACACCACTAGAATGGTTAGAGTGTTGACAATACAACATGATTTTTTATCACTGGAAAATTCAAACCAAATTCCATTATGTCTGTTATGCCTGAACTGGAAATAATTGTTCATGCCTTTGTTTCATCATGATTGGATTATTACAATGCAGTGTACTCGCTTAGCAAAACTTCCCTAGAAGTGTTGTAATTGTTCAAAATGCTAATGCCAGGCTTCTGACAGTCCTCCAGGTTTTTCCATGTAACTACAAACTTGATCCTACTACACTGGCTTCCAGTTTATTTTAAAGCACATTTTAATATTTTACTGACTTGGAGCACTCTTCACTGACAGGACCCAAGTTACATTAGAGGGCTTCTACACGCATATGTACCTGATGTCCTGTGACCAGGGTCTGCTGATTGTTCCCCATACTAAGCTGAAAACAAAATGAGACAGAACCTTCTGTTCAGTGGCCCCCAAACTGTGGAACTCTCTTCCTTTAGAACTGATGCTTCTGTTTAAAGAAAAAACAAAACAAAAAAAACAAACAAACAAAAAAAACAGAAGCATCCTTTTAGGTCTGCTATTAAAGGATTTCTCTTGTTTGTGTTAATTCATTGTTGGTTGTTGTGAAACCCTTTTTTTGTTTTATATCTTGAAAGTGCTATAAAAATAAGGCTTTAATTATTCTATTTTTAAACTTTTTTTTAACTTCCTAAAAACCAGGAAACAACATTCTGAGCTGATGCTTGAGAGGATACCAGCTGTAGATATAGACCTTGTCTTGCAACTGAGGATTTATTGAATCCCAAAACAAAAAAAATTACAGGCGAAGGTGAAGACAAGGACCAGGCATGGAACAAGAAGCTTGACAAGGTGTAGGTGTAGCATAGCGAACTGGCTGAATAAATAGAGGAGGGAACAGAAGGGAAGGCAGTAATCAAACCCCTGGGCATTTGGTCAGCAACAGTCCTTCTTGAGACCTTGTTTAAAATTTGGGAGCCATGTCTGGAGGACGTCTGGCACTTTGGTATGAGCTGATTTTTGGCTGGGTGTGTTCAGTAAAATATAATTATAGTGTGTCTATTTTTGTTGGATTTAAATGCTACTTACTGTATTCAGAGTATCTGACTACTGCTGCACTATTTGAGTGGAGTCTACCTTGATTATAGAGCTTGTACTTATTTTAAGATGCTTGCCTATTCTGCTGCAGTTCAAAGAGTTAGATTACAGAACACTGGAAGCAGGGAGTTGCCCATGGGGTGTGTGGTTTGATACTGTATAATTACTAGAATATGTTTAACATCACCAGTACAGTGGAAGCCCTGCTGAAGTGTGAGAATGTGTCTCACAGAACGTGTCCTCTGACCTCTGATGACTAGGCGTCCTCCGTGTTCTGCTTACTTGGCTTAATTAAAGGTTGGACCTCTTTTTAGTTAGAATATATGAACTTTTTCCCTTGCTCATCTGCATCCTTCAAAGACTACACACATTGTCATTTATGTTTTTGAAAAATGTCAGCGGATGTCTGTTAACATCATGTGGACACCAGACTGTGAGAACCTATCATACATGTCCTGTAATTTGTGCCACTTATTGTAGATCCCCTGGATTTGTTGGTGCATAGCTGGGTGGTCCAACTTCTTAGTTCCTTGCCCTTGTGGCTTTTACTCATATAGAATAAAGAAGGGTCTAAATTAGTAATCCCAAAGGACATAGTTTGGAAACGCCTATGGAGTAGTGCTGTCCTCTTGTTTAATCTTGAACGAGTTAAAGGAAAGAGTTTGGCATTTTAAAGTAAAGTTTCTTAGAGTACTCATCAGCAGTCTAATAGTGGAGCTATTTCAGTTTGGAGAATCAGGGAAGAATTCTTCTAAAAGGCTAAGCAGACAACTACTGAGAGCAGGGATCATTTAAGAAAAATGTTGTATCATCTAAAAAAGTGTTTATTACCTTGTAAAAAAAAAATAAATAAATAACATGCCTGAACCTAGACAGTCCCTTGGGCATTTTCATATGGAAAAATATTTTCCACCCTGGACAGGTTACATCCATCCAATCATCCATCCATCCAGCCATCTATCAATCCATGCATGCAAGGGTATAAATTAGGAAAGGTGACATATTAATGACCCATCAACATTTATAACAAGAAAAAAGAAAGATTTTTTATGAATTATATTCAGTTTATCATGTCAAAACTATTTTTGAAGAAAATTGTATTAATCATCGTTAGAGGTAAGACCTAGGTTTTTAATCACTATTGTGGAGAGTCTAAACACATTTTAAACTGCAGATTTAACAACTATTATAAAACTTTTTTTCTGTTTAACTGTTTTGTTAGTGGGACATGTGTTTTGCAGCGATTTGGCACTATGATGATGTTCAACAATTTCTACCTTGACTTATTAGTAGCTGGAATTTAGTGGCTTTGGCTTCGTAAATAAAGAAAAATCAAGAGACTTTACTGTCATTATGTTATGAAATGAAATTTTGGTCAGACACTCAGAATTCAAATATAACATATAGGCCCAAATCAAAGACATCCATGAACAAACAGAGTGAGCATTCCTAAAGAATACCTTCAAAATACAAAAACACACCATGAAAAAAAGCTAAATTTAAAGATACGCTGTACAATAGAAGTGAAACACTTATCAGAAGGGAAAACACTGTGCAATTGTTGATAATAAGGCATAATCAGATAATAAATAAAAAATTCAAGTTGAATGTACCAAACAACACTTCCCGAGCAGCTAAAATGTGGCGTCTGATAAAATTTAAATTGTCAAAGACAGGTTTCAGTCAGTTTATAGAACAATGTAAGATATTGTGCAATTGTACAAGAAAAACACTCCCTGGGAAACAAGTGTCAAGTGTACACATTACCATGTGAGAGAGTGTAAAAATGATTTACTGTTGATCAGGTAAGTTGTTTGTAAACATGTAACAGACTATGAATTCAGCTGGTGATTTATTTGATTTTCAGCAGGGGATTATAGCCCTCACAGCTTTAGAAAAAAAGCTACTTTGAAGTTTTTGTTTTTGATTCAATGATTTTGAATTGTTTACATGATGGAAGTGGGACTATTAGAGCATTGCCCAGATACGTGGAATTTTCTGCAACATTTTCAGGACTTTTGCAGTATAAATCATGTCTAGATCTTATAGACAGCATCCAACAAGGCAAGGCAAGGCAAATTTATTTATATAGCACAATTCAGTACAGAGACAATGCAAAGTGCTTTACATGATTAAAATATAGGAAAATAAAACAGAATAAAAGCAAGTAGAAATAAAATGTAGAAACAAAATAGAACATTAAAAACAGTTGGACTAAAAAAAGTTTAACTATTGATGTTTTAGTAGAACAGTTTAACTAGAACCGTCAAAGGCAATCCTAAACAAATGTGTTTTTAATCTTGATTTAAAAGAACTCAGGCTTTCCGCACATTTACAGTTTTCTGGAAGTTTGTTCCAGATAAGCGGAGCATAGTACCTAAATGCTGCTTCTCTGTGTTTAGTTTGTGTTCTAGGTATGCACAGTAGGCTGGAGCCAGAAGACCTTAGTGGTCTGGAGGGTTGATGCACTGATAACAAGTCTGTGATGTATTTAGGTAACCTGACGCCGCCAGATAGATTTGCTTCGCATATCCATCTGGAAACCTTCCGTTGAAGTAATTTTGGGAAGGGGTGAAAATACTGGTTAGCTGATTGGCCTATGTTGGTGATAGACAAGCCAAATAAACCAATCAGATCTACGAAGCATATGACGTACTCGTCAACATGCTTCGTCGTCGCTCTGTAACGAGCGACGACGAAAACACAACCACAAGCCAAGCTACTCTTGCTGCTGCAGGTAAAGGCTCAGCAAAGAAATACTCTGTAATTCCGATAAAACTTGCTCGATAGCCACGCTAACGCTAGTTTCATCGGCTGAAGCCGCCATGTTCTTTAGACTTAACTGTCGATCTTCTCGTTGCGTCACACCTCAACCCGCCTCAAAGCCAACGCTGATTGGACGTTCGTTTGGTGAACGGCTCCAAATTTTCTTTAACGGAGAGTAGCCAGACTGATCTGCGAGTGAAACCTTGAAAGCTCGTGAGATCAGGATGGTCTCACGAGGCTAGTATTTAGGTGCTAAGCCATTCAGAGATTTATAGACTAACAGAAGTATTTTAAAGTCTATTCTCTGAGATACAGGCAGTGTAAGGACTTTAGAACTGGGGTGATGTGCTCTACTTTCTTAGTCTTAGTGAGGACGCGGGCGGCAGCGTTCTGGATCAGCTGCAGCTGTGAAAACACCGTTGCAGTAATCAATTCGACTAAAAATGAATGCATGAATTAGTTTTTCCAGATCCTTCTGAAACATTAGTCCTTTAATCCTAGAAATATTCTTCAGGTGATTGAAAGCCGACTTTGTAATTGTCTTTGGATGCTTTTGGAGGTTCACGTCTGAGTCCATCACTACTCCCAGGTTTCGGGCCTGATTAGTGATTTGTAGCTGAAGTGACTGAAGCTGTATGATAACTTTTGATCTGTCCTCTATTGGTCCAAAAATTATTACTTCTGTTTAGGGTTAGCAAAGCATTGATTTCTTCTAGGCATTTACTGTTTCTTCTAGGCATTTAGTGCCTGAACTGGTTCATAGTCACCTGGTGAGTGTTTCCCGCAGGAATTTGCTTAGGCGAGGCGGTGAGTTTGGGGGGGGGGAGGTGGGGGGGTTTGGGGGACGACGACACGTTTTCTGCTGACCGACTCGCGGAGCGGGGGGTTTCCATGTGTTTTTTCCCTGCCATTCACGCACGCGCGAAAGCAACAGCAAACCGCGTGTTAACGTCACTTTTTTTTTTTTTTGGAATGTTGGCGAGGCGGTAGCGTGAGTTTGGCGAGGCAGCCGCCTCGCCAAGATAGCGCTGCGGGATACCCTGCACCTGGTGACATGGTGATGTAAAGCTGTGTGTCGTCTGCATAGTTATGGTAGCCGATGTTGTTGCTTTTTATTATCTGAGCAAGAGGGAGCATGTAGATATTGATGAAGAGGGGACCCAGAATGGACCCTTGGGGAACCCCACATGTGATTTTTGTTACCTACTGATACAAAATATTCCCTGTTCTTTAAGTAGGATTTAAACCAGTTGAGAGCTGTACCAGAGAGGCCGACCCTGTTCTCCAGGTGTTCTAACAGAATGGAGTGATCGACAGCATCGAATGCTGCACTGAGGTCCAATAGAACCAGCACGGTGGTTCTTCCGCAGTCTGTATTTATATGGATGTCATTAAACACCTTGATAAAGGCGGTCTCTGTACTGTGGTGAGCACGGAAGCCAGACTGGAAAACGTCAAAGTGGCTGGTCGTTGTTAAGAAGGTGTTTAATTGTTGAAACACAGCTTTTTCAATAATCTTACTGATAAAGAGGAGGTTTGAGATGGGCCTATAGTTCTGGAGTAGAAGTTTGTCTAAATTGTTCTTTTTCAGCAATGGTTTGATAATTGCTGTTTTTAGGGACTCAGGGAAAACACCTGACAGAAGGGATGTGTTTATTATCTGAGGTAACTCAGACGTTATGACAGATAAAACTTTCTTAAAGAAAGCTGTGGGGAGAACATCAAAGCAGCAGGAGGAGGAACTTAGCTGCTGAATGATCTCCTCTAAGCTTTTGTGGTTTATTTTGCTGAATTGGGACATTTTTTCAGGGTAAGTTCCAGCTGAATACATCTTTGGTTCGGGTGTTGGTATGGAAGTACAAACTTTTTTAGGATTTTCTCAGTAAAGAAGTTAGCAAATTCATTACAAGCCCTGGTGGAGTGGAGTTCGGAAGTCGTGGACACAGGTGGATTTGTTAACCTGTCAACTGTGGCAAATAAGACACAAGCATTATTAATGTTTTTCTTGATGATCTCAGAGAAGAAAGATTCTCTTGCATTTTTCAATTGTAAGTTATATCTGTTTTTTGACTCTCCCTTTTTTCACCTCTAACTGCTGGAGCATTTCTCCAAGGAGATTTTTTCTTTCCGGAAAGAACTTTCACTTAACTGGAGCAATGCAGTCAATGATGTCTAAAACTTTAGAATAAAAGTTATCTACTAGCTTATCTATTGAGTTGCTGCCCAAGGTTGAAGTATCAGAGTAAGCTTGAATAAAAGTTTCTGTGGCATTGTCCTTAAAGGTGCGTATTCTTGCAATGTCCCTTTGGCTAGATGAGTCACTGGAAATTATGCTTTCAAAGGTAACAGAAAAATGATCACATAGGGCAACATCAGTTACATTGACCTTAGACATTTTTAGACCTTTAGTGATCATCAGGTCTAAAATAAGTCCCCGTTTGTGTGTTTCTGAGTGTATCACACAGTTCTTTTGCACTTGCAGGGTTTCCTGCAGCGCTATCTTGGCGAGTATGTTTGGCGCCGCCTCGCCAAACATACGCTACCGCCTCGGCAAGATTCCAAAAAAAAACTTGTCGTACCCCCCGCTCCGCGCAAAACTTGTCATCGCGTCTCCCCCCGCTTCGTCAGTCGGTCCGCGCAAAACTTGTCGTGTCCCCCCCCCCCCCCAACTCACCGCCTCGCCTAAGCAAATTCCTGCGGGAAACACTGACTTCTGTCTTCAGGGTTGTCAACATGAAAGTTGAAGTCTGTCACAATAATTAAACAGTCATAATCAACACATATCACAGACAGGAGGTCACTAAAATCCTTAAAAAAGTTTGATGTGGACTTAGGAGGTCTGTAAACATTCAGAAACATAGTTTGTATCGGGCTCTTTATCTGTAGAGCCAAATATTCAAAAGAGTCGAATTTTCCCAAAAAACCCTTTCTACACTTTAGTGAATCATTAAACACTCCTCCATCTTTCCTTTGCTGTCTGCTCTCACAAAGAAAATTGTAGTTGAAAGGAGTTGACTCCAACAGAATAGCTTCTTCATTAGATTCATTTAACTGTATAAACTGTATATCTGTATAATCTGACCCAATCTGTATAATATGATTGAACTTGACTTTGTAAAGTGCCTTGAGATGACATGTTTCATGATTTGGCGCTATATAAATAAAATTGAATTGAATTGAATTGAACTATGTTTCTGTTAAAAACATTACATCAAGATTATTATCAATAATGAAGTCAATAATTAAAAGGGATTTTCCTGACAGAGATCTAATGTTTAATAAATCCAGTTTATATGGCTTAATTGTTGATGATGTCTCTGTGACAGGTTGCATCTGACAGTTAATGACTTTTAAGTATTTGTTCCTGTTTATCCTTTTGTTTTTCTTTTTTCTGCCACGTATCATCACAGATATTCCATAATCTCCGGCAAAAGGCCCAAGCTGATGCTGGAAACTGTCATGTCTGATAAACATGCTGCCAGGGCCCGGTCTGTACCACAGTAAAGTTATCTGGAGGTCCTGAGCACCAGAATGTTCCGTGATACGTAGAGGAGGAGGATCTGAGGCTCTGAGGCCTTTGGAAAATGCTGGTTTAGTCAGAGCAGAATGGCTATGTGGAGAGGATGCCAACTGTGGGCCAATTTTAAATACTTTGTTCATGTTGTGAGAAAATTCCAGAAAAGGAACTTCTGGACTTTGTGGAGAAGAAGGGGAGGTGGGTGCAGTCTGGACCGGTGTTTGTGACGATGGAGGTTTTTGGTCCTGTCTTTGTCCTGCTGAGATCTGGGATGAATCCTTCTATAGTTCTGGGGTAGCCTCTTTCTGTGTCATCTTTTTGGTCATCTTATCTTGGCTTGTTCGGGCTGTACTGGACTTATCATTTGTTTTGGCACTGGTTGAGCTTTGTTTTGGGACAAAGCTAATGTTGCATGGTTCACAGAATAGAAGATGTTTGAAATCAGCCATTTTGCACCTGACCTATTTAGATGAAAACCATTGCTGCTGAACAGATGTCTCCTCTCCCAACAGATGTTAAAGTTGTCTATGAAGGTTACAGTTGTTTGCTTGTTTTTTCCGGCCATTTGTTTAGCATCAGAACTCTGGATAAAATCTCATCTCCACAATTAACGGGGACACGAGGGCCGCTGAGAAACACCTTGACATTAAGGCCATCAACTAAGTTCAACAGACGAATGTAATCCTCTTTCAATACTTCTGATTTTCTTACCTGGGTGACGTCGCCCAGGGCTTCAGCTTGTATTATGAGTTTTTCCAAGGTCAGGCATTCTTTCAAGGTCCTTGGAAGGATGTCTGATACATCAGACACCAGGCCACAGTTCGAATCGTTATAAATCAACACCTCTGTGTTTTTCTTGTTACAGAAATGTTTAATCCCACTTACAGATCCATTTCATAATATCAGGATCCTTGGCCCTGTGGCATGTCTTTTCTTTGGTAGCTTAGAGAAAAGATTTTTGACATACCTCTGATTGATGTCATGATCCTCCTGGGTCACATTTTGGAGCAGAGCGAAACTGTTTGGTAACGGAATTCCAACATTCCCAGCAGGTTTACTCCTATCATTTGTTGTGAGAACAGCCCGCTGTTGTTTCACTTGTCTTGGGACAGTTCTTTGTAGTATCGGCCAGTCTCCTTTGTCTAGGTGTGGGGTTCGTTGATTCTTTGGTTTTGCACTCAGAGTGGTCCAGGGATTCTCATTTTCCTCAGGGAACTGTTTGTTCGCTGAGTCGCTGGACTGGTGGTCACCGTTCCGAATCACAGGCAGGGATGTTTCATTTCCATGTGCGGCGTTTACATCATAATTCACTTTGAGTCGACAGATTTTCAGTTCCATAACAGCTATCTTCTGTAAAAGCTTGTCAAAGTTCATTGTGGTGAAGGTAGGCATCTTTTCAAAATCTAAATCAAAAAATCTAAATCTCAAAATCAAAAATAAATAAAATAAAATAACTAAATCCAACTTTCTGTGATTTTGGCTAAGAGATAAAAAGGAGATAAAAAGTAAAAGGCAGGAAAATGCAGGCAAGCAACAACCCCATATTCTGACTTCACTCCCCATTGCAAAATCCTTCCTCTCCTGTGCCGTACAGCTCCCATACCAGCCTGTCATGTTGAGACACAAGATGCTTTCAGTTGTAGCTCTTTTAAAGTTTATGAGCAGCTGAGCAGAAAGTCCAGTACATTTCAGTTTCCTGAGAAAAAAAAGTTGGTTTCGGGCCTTCTTCAGCAGGTGGCATGGTATTGGAGGCTGAGGTGAAGTTCACGAATAGCACCCTAATATAGCTGTTAGGATACTGCAGATGAGTCAGAGCCCTGTAAAGTGTCAATGAGACAGTGTCCTCTATAGAGTGATTCTCCCTGTAAGCAAACTGCAGGCTGTCCAGGCCAGCAGGGATGGCGTCCTTGCTGTATTTATGGAGGATTTTCTCAGAGCACTGTATGATGACAGGGGTCAGAGCAACAGAAAGGGAGTCACTGAGGCTGGTGATGGTTGATTTTTTTGGCACAGGTGCAATGGATGTAGGACTTCTGGGAGGCAGGGACTATGGAGAGCTGCAAAGAGAGGTTGAAAATATCATGAAAAACCCCATCAAGTTGTTCATCACATGATTTTAGCGTCCAACCTGACACCATATCTGTATCTGCAGCCTTGTTGATGTTGATCTTCCTTAAGATGGCGGTCACTTGGTGCTGGTGCAGGATGAGAGGCTGATGTTGATGTTTCATGCGGTGGTTCCTCCAGACTGATTCCAAAAAATTAGAGGATCAGTCTGTACATCCACACCAGCTCTAGAACCAAAGCCGTATTCAGCAGCTTATCCTGACAAAATGTCCCAATTCAGCCAAATAAACCACAAAAGCTCATTCACAAGCTAAGTTCCTCCTCCTGCTGTCTTGATGTTCTACCCACAGTTTTCCTTAAGAAAGTTTTGCCTGTCATAGCGTCTGATTTGACTCAGATAATAAACACGTCCCTTCTGTCAGGTGTTTTCCCCCAGTCCATAAAAACAACAATTATCAAACCACTGTTAAAAAAGAACAATTTAGACAAACTTCTACGCCAGAACTACAGGCCCATCTCAAACCTCCCCTTTATCAGTACGATTATTGAAAAAGCTGTGTTTCAACAATTAAACACCTTCTTAACAACCACCAGCCGCTTTGACGTTTTCCAGTCTGGCTTCCGTGCTCACCATAGTACACAGACTGCCCTTATCAAGGTGTTTAATGACATCCATATAAATACAGACTGTGGAATAACCACCGTGCTGGTTCTATTGGACCTCAGTGCAGCATTTGATTCTGTCGATCACTCCATTCTATTAGAGCGCCTGGAGAACTGGGTCGGCCTCTCTGGTACAGCTCTCCACTGGTTTAAATCCTACTTAAAGGACAGGGACTTTTTTGTATCAGTAGGTAACTTTACGTCAGAGATGACAAAAATCACATGTGGGGTTCCCCAAGGGTCCATCCTGGGTCCCCTCCTTTTCAATATCTACATGCTCCCTCTAGCTTAGATAATAAAAAACAACAACATCAGCTACCATAACTATGCAGACGACACACAGCTCTACATCACCATGTCACCAGGTGACTATGGACCAGTGAGTAAATGCCTAGAAGAAATCAATACGTGGATGTGCCAAAATCTTCTTCGGTTGAATAAAAACAAAACAGAAGTAATAATTTTTGGACCAATAGAGGAGAGATCAAACGTTAGCACACAGCTTCAGTCGCTTCAGCTAAAAACCACTAATCAGGCCCGAAATCTGGGAGTAGTAATGGACTCAGACCTGAACCTCCAAAAGCATCTAAAGACAGTTACAAGGTCGGCTTTCTATCACCTGAAGAACATTTCTAGGATTAAAGGACTAATGTCTCAGCAGGATCTGGAAAAAAATAATCCATGCGTTTATTTTTAGTCGAATAGATTACTGCAACGGTGTTTTTACAGGTCTGCCTAAAAAGTGGATCAGACAGCTGCAGCTGATCCAGAACGCTGCCGCCTGCGTCCTCACTAAGACTAAGAAAGTAGAGCACATCACCCCAGTTCTAAAGTCCTTACACTGCCTGTATCTCAGAGAATAGACTATAAAATACTTCTGTTAGTCTATAAATCCCTAAATGGTTTAGCACCTAAATACATCACAGACTTGTTATCAGTGTATCAACCATCCAGACCACTCAGGACTTTTGGCTCCAGCCTACTCTGCATACCTAGATCCAGAACTAAACAAGGAAAAGCTGCATTTACTTCCTATGCTCCACTTATCTGGAACAAACTTCCAGAAAATTGTAAACGTGCGGAAAGCCTGAGTTCCTTTAAATCAAGATTAAAAACACATTTGTTTAAGATTGCCTTCAACTGTTCTAGTTAACTGAATCACCACTTTTTTGTTCTTTTTTTCTATCTACATTTCATTCTTACTTGCTTTTATTGTGTTTTAGTTTGCTATATTTTAATCATGTAAAGCACTTTGCATTGTCTTTGTACTGAATTGTGTTATATAAATAAATTTGCCTTGCCTTGCCTTACAGATACAATTTCAATTACATTCAAAATGTCGTACTGCAAGAAGACCAGCAGCTTTCCACTTCATACTTTATTAAACCATGCAATTATGTGTAATGAATGGTGTGGAGTAGAACCCGGAATTCAGCCAAAACAATGTTTTCCTTTTGCTGGATTTTATTGAAGGACAAATGAACAAAACCCAGATCTAAAAGGGGGTAAGGCAGACATCCAAAACACTTGACAGGAACAGAACTGGGCAGAATAAACCAAAACAGGATCAAGATGCTGGGGCTCTTACCGAAACAGACAAGGAGGAACAGACGCATGGGCATGAAGTGTGACGAACCGACAAATAACTGAGGAGGCAGTGAGGCTCAAATAGACAGACAAACAGGTGAGCGGAGTGAACCAATTAGCCATAGGCAGGTGAAAGCAATAATGACGCTGACAGAAGAAAAAACCTAAGACTGAGCATAACACAAAGCACAGAGCAAAAATAAGAACTAATACAAAGACTGGATAACTTAAAGCAATACACAGACTAAACTGGAACCTAAAACAAGACAGAACCTACAATAGAAATAAACCCAGAGGCAGGAGAGAACTAATTTAACCAAACAATAAACCTAAACCAAAACAGAACATTACATTATGTTTAGGAACTGTTACATATTTGTATATTTTAAAGAACAGGGGTCTTGCATGTATTAAGAAATTTAGTGTTCAACCTCTCTGTGTCACTTATATTCTCACACATAACTTGGACCGTAGAACTTTTTCTGGACCATGATGCCACTGCTCTCTCCTTCCCTAACTGCTAATAATTGGTTCTGGTTATATTTTATTCAACATGTCTATAAAGAATACTTAAAGGTGTTGTGCCATTAAGCCATGAGGAAAAATCAGACTGAGTTATAACCAAAGAAATTTGAGACTTATACCGGCACCAAGGAACAGCCCCGATGATGATCAACCATTTTTTTTTAGTTTATTTTGTGTGCACATAGTTCCTTAGCTTCTATGTATCTTCATTTTGCTTGGTAGTTTTAGTTAAGTTTCACTAGCCTAGTAGAGATAATTTGTTGATTGAAATATAATTCAATCAACAAATCTAATTCTGCTAATTCTGCTAATGCTAATTCAGACAAACAGCATTTTATAGTAATGTTCTATGGATGTACATTTTATTTTTGTAAATGAATTCTTGAACTTGAAGAGAAGTTGTCACTCATTTATTCTATATATGTGCAGAGTTTGCTATTAAAACATTGGCAGTGCTCGAATCATTCCTTTCAACTACTATCCTAATATCAGCCCTTGGGCTGATATTCACTGGACAATACCTAACAGACAGAGTTATTGGTTAAACATTAAATCACTTTAAACAGTGCACAACAAAGCACAACAAAGGTCATATGAAGGCTATATTAGTTTATGTAATAACTGTATAATTTGATACTATGTATTATATGCACTACGGGTATTCATCAAAGTTCTAAATATTTTTGTATAAAGGATCATAATATAACATTTCCTACAATGTGCATGAAAATCTGAATCCCCAAGAACAATTGAAGGAGTAGATCCAGAAGTGATGTAATTTTTGTCAAACAGTACCACCATCATTGCACGATTGAACGGTGTCTGATTTGGATTTTCTTTTTGAGCAGCTTTTGTTTATAGATTTATTCATATTTGGGATTGTAAAACGGGATATTTAATGGCTTTTGCACAAATGATACAAGGTCAGATTCAAGCTTTTTCAGTTTTCCCAAAACTCTACAACAGCAGAAACCATGGGCTCCAACTAAAACATGACTCATGACTGCCAGCAGACCTTCTGCAGTGGCCACGACAGAACCTTCTTCTGCATTATGTCAAAATACCTCTAAAATCGGTGGTGTGGTGAGCTCAACCATATTCTCTATCATTCACAAATTAAGTGATAATTTGGAAATAAAGGTATTACGTAAAAAAGATAACATAAAGAGCTCTTTAATTGTGTGTTTAAATTGTTTTCTCTTTATTGAATTGCATGTTTTGACTGATTGTTTTTCTTTCTTAAAAAGATCAAGCATTCATGTATTAAATAAGTGAAATTATGATTATTTTAGTGCAGTCCAAGTGTCAGACAGGCTAAGGAGAAAATAGGTTAATGGAATGAGTAAGTAACGTTTCAAAGGAGACTGCAGCTGCTGGCTACAGTAAATCTGCCGAGAAGAGAAGAGGAAGTGGAAGTGGAACCGGACAGTTTGGTTTAATGACCTGCTGCTTGGGGTCGGAGAAAGAGGAGCGAGAACTTTTGACTCGGCCAGAGATCTGCATAGGGTGAAAACGTTATGAGGTGATAAGGCACTGGGTGCAAGTGTTCGGTGGAGGGAGGGGGGGTTGAGGTTTGCAACCTCCCAACGGCTCTCTCAGCACATAAAAGAAGGGTGATTTGGGTACTCGTGGCTTAGCTTCTGATCTCAGAAGACACGCAGCGCAGAGCAGAAGAAAAGAAGAGCCAAGACGGAAGGATGATCGTTGAGTTGAAGGAAGAACACAGCGCCCCTGTCTCTGAGAACCGCCGAGACTGAGTCAGATTATCTATTTTTCGTGTTTTTCCACAAATTGGGGCCAACAATCTGCAAATCCTGTCAAGAACTGCTGTGGTTTTGACCTGGTTGATGAGAAGATCCTAGATGTCCAGAAGATGTGAGTTGCACCCGTAAGATGTCAGTTCTGAAGCTGAAAAACTTGTCGAGCAGAAGAGACAGACCTCAGACACAGACATCAAGGCAAGGGGCTCCAGACATGGATCTTTGTGAATGGGACATTAGTGGGACATCCAGGTTGCCATCGAGAGAAGGCACGTTGTTCGGCTGAACAACTCCTTATCCAGCAATCAAAGTCACTTTGGGATTCCATCTGAGGTACGGGTCAGTTTGCTCCTCTAAATTTAAAATCCTCTCCTGAACGCATTAGTAAGTAGCCTTAGATAAGAGATAGGAAGGTTGATTTAAATTTTAATTTGTAATCCGTTAAATTGCTGTTAATGCTGTTTCTAATCCCCTGCTAAAGCATACTAATTAAAGAAGCATTTCAAATTTAGTTCGAAGTTGTGGACATTCAATTATTGAGTCAACATTTTTCAGAGTTCTTCTATGATTGTAAAACAGACATGGTGTATGGTTCTAGAAATATTTTAGAGGTCTTAAAAGGTTACCTGTAGCCCAAACTTTAAAACAACACCCTTAGGGACTTTTGAGTCTTTAAAAAATACTGATCGTATAACAAGTGCCGATGTATTAAGGTAGGAGCCACCGTTAACTAGGGCGGTGGTCGGGGTACAGGTGGCTTCAGGCTACTAGGTTGCCTGACCTGTCCACTGAAGAAGGGTGTGGCCCTAGACGGAGGTGGTTAGTAGATCAGTCGTGTCCTACTTATCTAGCTGAAAAGGTCTCACAGGAATTCTAAACAGGGTAATACTCGTTAGATTGAGAAGTCTTTAGAACCCCAGCTAGTCTGAGCTTTAACCCCAAAATAGGAAGGATGTGGGTAGTGGGGTTTTAGTTCAAAGCCGGAATCGTCAATCATCACGAGCCAAAAATAATGCACAGAAAACAGAACAAATTCTTGAGTTCTGTTAATTTTTACCAGCGATTGTAATTATAGTATTATTTAATATAATAGTAATGCTTTTTAGTAAGGCACATGCATGGAGACAGACTGCCAATTCTCCAGCACCTGCACCTTTGCCCTGAATGAGAAAAATATGCTTTCTGCTGCAGCCCCGTTTTTTCAGTTTCTAAAAGTAAAAATCACCCTCCTTGCTATTAATTTCTTTCACGTTTTTCAACATTGGGCGTGCCGGTAGCGCTAGTGTAGCCCATGTACGGAAACCTCAGTCTTTGACACAGCTGACCCATGTTCCATTCTGGTCTGTGGTCCTTTGCCACATGTCTTCCCCTTCTCTCAGCCACCCTTCCTGTCAGCCTACTTTCAATAAAGGGGCAGATTTGCAGCGCAACGTGCCCCCACCTTGCTTCTCACTCCTTCCCCTATTCAGGTCCAACAGCAACAGCTGCCACTACTACTACTACTATTACTACTACTACTACTACTACTACTACTACTCCCCTGATACGTGGCATCAGACAGAAAAGTAAAATCAAATAAATATACTTAATAGTATGTCTCAGCGGCAAACATCTGTGGTTTTGGGCCAACATTTACCAGATTATTTTAGTACGACACCTGCTGACAACACTTGCCTTTTCATAGAAAGAGCATCCATGCGCAACCGCATAGCTTCGCATTTTGCAGTCATGCAATCATTGATTTCAAAGCCTTGTCCAGCTGTTTACTAGCCTGGCCAGCCAGACTGACTTAAGCTATGTGTATTACATAGCTTGTCGGTCTGGACAGGCTCAGACTCTCCGGTGTGGAACTTACTGGACCAATCACAGCCCGGGAGGCAGTAGTTCACGATGCGTCACTCTATGTCCATAATGCAGAGGCGATTTTCTGTAACCATAACAGTCAAGAAAGTGGCCGCAACAGAGCGATGTTTTAATGAATGAGTTGAATATATCTTTAAAAACTCCACAACGGGCTGCTCTAAGAGCTAAAACAGAGTGTATAGCTTAGAATTTGTGTCACATCCGTAGTTTCAGAATCAGAATCAGACATACTTTTTTAATCCTAGAGGGAAATTACTTTTGTTACACGCTTTGTTAAACATTCATATATATATATATATATATATATATATATATATATATATATATCTACAACATTCCACACAAAGTAATATAAATATATACATATATAAATATATATATATATATATATATATATATATATATATATATATATATATATATATATATATATATATACATATGTATAACTATAGATCCAAATAAAGTGATTTGTGCAAGAACAGTGCAAAGAATGCAAAAATGTCAGTTACAGGGGGGGGGGGGGGGAGGTGTTTGAATCACTGTGGGAGACGTTGTAAAGATTGATGACCACAGGCAGGAATGATTTCCTGTGGCGTTCTGTGGTGCATCTGGGTAAGAGGAGTCTTCTGCTGAAGGAGCTCTTCTGCTGGGCCAGTGTATCATGGAGAGGATGAGAGACATTGCCTAAGATGGACTGGAGCATGGACAGCATCCTCCTCTCTGCCACAGTCGTCAGAGTGTCCAGTTCCTCCCCCACATCACCGGCCCTCCTGATCAGTTTGTTCAGTCTGTTGTTGTCAGTGACCCTCAGCCCACTGCCCCAGCATGTGACAGCAAAGAAGAGCGTGCTGGCAACAACAGACTCAGCATCGTCCTGCAGATGTTAAAGGACCTCAGCCTCCTCAGGAAAAAGTCGGCTTTGGCCCTTTTTGTAGACCGCCTCTGTGTTTCTAATCCAGTCCAGCTTATTGTTAAAGTACACTCCCAGGTATTTATACTCCTCCACAGTGTCAACAGGGACCCCCTGGATGGAAACAGGGGTCACAGGTGTTTTTTGTCCTCAGATCCACTATTAGCTCCTTAGTCTTTGTCACGTTGAGCTGTAGATGGTTCAGCTCAACAAAGCTGCCCACCACAGTCATATAGTCACTCTCATCATCCTTTTAAATGCAGCCAACTATTGCTGAGTCATCAGAAAACTTCTGAAGGTGGCAGGACCACCTTCAGAAGTTCAATAGTTGAAGTCTGAGGTGAAAAGGGTGAAGAGGAAGGGGGAGAGGACCGTCCCCTGAGGGGCCCTAGTGTTGCTGACCACCCTACCAGACACACAGTTCATACTATGTACATACTATGGCGTACATACTATGGTCTGCCCGTCAGGTAATCAACAATCCAGGACACAATGGGGGCCTCTACCTGCATCGCCGTCATCTTCTCACCCAGTAAAGCCGGACGGATGGTGTTAAAGGCACTGGAGAAATCAAATAACATGATTCTCACAGTGCTTGCCGGCTTGTCCAGATGAGTGTAGACTCTGTTCAGCAGGAAGATGATGCTGTCCTCAACTCCCAGGCGGGGCTGGTAGGCAAACTGTAGTGGATCAGTGAAGGGCCTGACCATGGGCCTTAGCTGCTCCAGGACTAGCCTCTCAAAGGTCTTCATGATATGGGACGTCAGTGCCACCGGTCTGTAGCCCTGAGGGACGCTAGGGCGCGGCGTCTTTGGCACAGGAACGAGGCAGGACGCCTTCCACTGCACAGGGACTCTCTGGAGGTGCAGGCTCAGGCTGAAGACAAGGCTAAGTACTCCACACAGCTGGTAGGCACAAGCTTTGGGCACCCTGAGGAATACACCATCGGGGGCCAGCAGCTTTGCCGGAGTGGATTCTGGTTAGCTATCTTCTCACCAGGTCAGGAGTGAAGGACACTGTACAGGTAACAGTAGGGGGAGGGGGGAGGTCCTCAGGTTGTGGAGGACATGATGTGAGGCAGGGTGGAGTCGGTGTATGTGGATTGAGGTGGTGAGGTGCAGACACGGGGTCTGTAAGGAGGAGGAGTAGTCGTTGTAGGGAAGCCAGCAGCAGAGAGTTGTGGGGGATGGGCCGCAGTATCAAACCTATTGAAAAATAGGTTCAGGTCATTGGCCCGGTCCACGCGACCTTCCAACCCCATGCTAGTGGACTTCTGGAACCCTGTGATAGCTCTCTTCCCACTCCACACATCCCTCAAGTTGTTGGTCTGGAGTTTATTCTCCAGCTTTCTCCTGTATTTGTCTTTAGCCTCCTTGATTGTAAGCTTGAGTACCCCCTGCACTCTCCTCACCATAACCGTGGTGCCAGAGAAGCACTCATCTGCACTGCAGTGCAGATAACCCTATTGTTTTTCGTGTGTTTTTTTAATTATTTATTATTATTATTATTATTATTATTATTATTATTATTATTATTAGGGTTCCAAGCCCGCAGTGCAGGCGAATGGTTATAACCATGGCAGGTAATGGTTATAATTATTCAGGGTCAAAAGATGTGCGTTTTGAATCTGTATGGGCCAAATGTAGACAAAGCTTTTTTTTGAAGAAGAAGAAGAAGAAATATGGGATAAGTTGCAGGAACAACAAGGAGAAATTATTATTGTGGGTGACTTTAATGTTGCCTTAGATAGGGTACTGGACCGAAAAGGGAATTCTTCAATAGATTATCATCGTCAATATTTACAAAAGATTTGAAATGTTATGGATGCATTTGAGCTAATAGATATCTGGAGATTTAAAAATCCTAAGGTAGTACGGTATACTCGGAGAAGACAAAACCAGGCAAGTCGTATTGACTATTTTCTTATATCATTTTCATTGTTAAACAAAGTGACTGCAATACTAATTGATAACAATTTGCGCGCAGATCATAACTGTATAGGATTAAACATTGCAATTGAAGATAATACACGTGGGCCCGGATATTGAAAGTTTAATCAAATGCTTCTATGAGATGATGAATTTACTGAGAAAACTAACCAATTTATTAGTGATTTTTTTAAACATCACGCAGGATCTTCAAATCTGGGAAGCCTTCAAATGCTGTTTTAGGGGATATGACATTGCTTATTCTTCATGGGAATAAAAAACAACTCAAAATAGCAAAATGGGTATTAAAGAAAGAAAATGAGGATTTACAACAGGTTATTGATGGTAATGATTATCTGACTAATGAGCTATTGAACTCCTTAACAACTAAACAAGAGGAGTTAGCCGACTTAGTTGAAAAACAATTACAGAAAAGTTATACTTGCAACAGAGCAACTTGCATGAAAAAAGGTGAGAAGTGTTCAAAATCTTTTCTAAATATCCAAACAAAAAATCATTCAAAAAAGATTTCTAAGCTTATTCAGACAAATGGAAAGGTATTGACTACAAACGGCATATTGTTGAAAGAAATATAAAATTATCTTAAAACTATTTTTTAGAATCTGGTTCAATTCAATTAAATTTTATTTATATAGCGCCAATTCATGAAACATGTCATCTCGAGGCACTTTACAAAGTCAAATTCAATCATATTGTACAGATTGGTCAAAAATTTCCTATATAAGGGAACCAGTTGATTGCTTCAAAGTCCCGACAAGCAACATTCACTCCTGGAGAAGCGTAGAGCTACAGGCAGAGTCGTCTGCATTGTCCATGGCTTTGCAGCAATCCCTCATACTGAGCAAGCATGAAGCAACAGTGGAAAGAAAAACTGCCCATTAACGGGAAGGAAAAACCTCCAGCAGAACCAGGCTCAGTATGAACGGTCATCTGCCTCGACCGACTGGGGGTTACAGAGCAGAGACACAACAAGACAGACAAAAAGCACAGAAGCACACATTGATCCAGTAATCTGTTCTACATTAGATGGTAATAGTGGGTGATCTGTATTCCTTGGATGATGTCACAGTTAACAGACCAGGTGTACCTAGTATGAAGATAAAGAGAGAGAGCCAAAAGTTAAAAGCTGAAATGACAGCCGTCATTTCAATGCAATGCAATGCAAAACTAGAGAACAGTAGACTGGAGAACAGTAGAAATCAGTAGAGTGAGAAAAATAGGCCCTGATGTCCTCCAGTAGCCTAAGCCTATAGCAGCATAACTATACAGGTAGCTCAGGGTAACATGAGCCACTCTAACTATAAACTTTGTCAAAAAGGAAAGTTTTAAGATTAGTCTTAAAAGTAGACAGGGTGTCTGCCTCACAGACCAAAACTGGAAGTTGGTTCCACAGGAGTGGAGCTTGATAGCGAAAGGATCTGCCTCCCACTCTACTTTTAGAGACTCTAGGAACCACCAGCAGACCTGCAGCCTGAGAGCGAAGTGCTCTGTTAGGAACATACGGGGTAATCAGAGCTCTGATATATGATGGAGCTTGATTATTAAGGGCTTTATACGTTAGAAGAAGAATTTTAAATTATATTCTTGATTTAACAGGAAGCCAATGAAGGGAAGCTAAAATTGGAGAAATATGATCCCTGTTGTTGATTTTCATCAGAACTTTGCTGCAGCATTTTGGATCAGCTGAAGACTTTGAACTGCATTTTGTGGACTTCCTGATACTAAAGAGTTAAAATAGTCCAGCCTTCAAGTAACAAATGCATGGACTAGTTTTTCAGCATCGCTCCTGAACAGAATGTTTCTAATTTTGCCGATATTCCTGAGGTGAAAAAATGAAACTCTGGAAACCTGTTTAATATGGGATTTAAATGACATGTCTTGGTCAAAAATAACACCAAGATTTTTTACTTTATTACCAGGGGCCAAGTTAATGCCATCCAGATTAAGTGATTGATTAAGAAGTTTATTTTTGGAGGACTCTGGTCCAAAGATTACAGCTTCTGTCTTTTCAGAATTTAAGTGCAGGAAATTTAAAGTCATCCAGCTTTTGATGTCATCAAGACATGACTGCAGTCGAAGTAACTGATTGGATTAATCAGGATTTATGGATAAATATAGCTGAGTGTCATCAGCATAAGAGTGGAAATTAATCCCATGCTGTCTGATAATTTTGCCGATCGGAAGCATATATATTGTAAAGAGAATTGGTCCAAGGACTGAACCCTGTGGTACTCCACAGGTGACCCTAGAGTTTGAGAAAGATTTATTATTAACATGAACAAACTGGAATCTGTCCGACAGATAAGATTTAAACCAGCCTAATGCTTTCCCCTTAATCCCTACAGTATGCTCAAGTCTTTGTAGGAGAATATTGTGATCAACTGTGTCAAATGCAGCACTGAGATCTAACAGGACAAGTATAGACACAAGTCCATTATCCTAGGCCATGAGAATATCATGAGTGACCTTCACCAGAGCTGTTTCAGTGCTATGATGAGCTCTGAAGCCTGACTGAAACTCTTCAAGTAGGTCATTACTTTGTAAATGTTCACAAAGTTGATTAGCAACTACTTTGTCAAGAATTTTAGATAAGAAAAGAAGATTAGATATAGGTCTGTAATTTACTAACTCATCTTGAGCAAGAGATGGTTTCTTAAGTAAAGGTTTAATAACAGCTACTTTAAAAGCCTGTGGTACATATCCATTTACCAAGGATAGATTAATCATGTCTAAAATAGTGCCACTGATCTCTTTAAACAACTTGGTTGGAATTGGGTCTAACATACAGGTAGAACGTTTAGATGAAGCAAAAAATTTTAGATAGCTCAGAAAGCTCTACTTCGTCTAAACAGTTCAGACACTGTGCAGGTTCTAAAGATTCCTCCAACACTGCCTCACTTACTGAGGACGAGGTAGTCATGTTTGGGAGGATGCCAATTATTTTATTTTTAATGGAATCAATTTTATTTATGGAGAATCCCATAAAATCATTACTGCTCAGAGCTAAGGGAATGGATGGATCAACGGAGCTATGACTCTGTGTAAGTTTGGCAACTGTACTGAAGCGTAATCTAGGATTATTTTTGTTCTCCTCAATTAATGATGAACAATATGCTGCTCTAACTCTTCGAAGAGTCTTGTTATACAACAATAGACTGTCCCTCCAGATTAGGTAGGATTCCTCTTGGTGTGTAGAGCGTCATTTTCTCTCCAATTTCCTAACATTGTGCTTCAAGGAAAGCAGCTCTGAATTAAACCAGGGAGGCAGCTTCCTGTGAATAATCACCTTCTTTTTTGAGGGAGCTACATTGTCTAATGCAGAACGCAATGACAAAGTCACACTGTTAACAAAGACATCTAACTGTGAATGGGAAGAAACAAGATTGCTGCTATCTGCAGGGTATTTCTGCAATACCGACGACATTAAGAGGGGGACAGACTATTTAAAGTTTGATGCAGCATTGTCCGATAAAGATCTACTATAATGGAACCCTCTTTTGGGGGTGGAGAACTCAGTTAGATTTGGGTACATTAATTCTGCACAGTTTGTTTAAAAAAAGCAAATTCTCTGTTTTTAAGGCTACTCATTCAGCTCTTCCTGGACTAAATATCTCCAGAATAAAAAAAAAAAAAAAAACTTGCTCTTTTTTCTTATTCCTCTGCTCTCTTTTTCTATCCCTTAGTCTCTGTTATGGAAGTGGAGTGTGTTCGTGAAGGCTGCCAGTCAGAAACCCTGCGGCAGATGGCAAGCTCAGTGCCAGAGGCCCGCTGTTTGACTGTGGTCTTCAAAGGACCCCGGAAGAGCCTGGATCTCCTTTGTAGCAGTGAGGAGGAGGCTCAGCGCTGGGCCCGGGGCCTCCGAACCCTGCAGGAGAGAGTGTACAACATGACCCACAGGGAGAAACTGGACCAATATCCTTTAGCTGCTGGGCTCAAACAGCAGCGATTTCTCAGAGGAAACTTTAAAAACATAAATCCAATCCAATCAAATCTGTTTTCGATATAAGTTGTATTTGTTACATGACACAAAGTATGAGTGGAATGGTAACTGCTGATTTCCTTAACCGTGTTTTGTGTCACTTGGATCCATGCTTTTCTGAGTCGGGCAGATCAGAACCGTGATGACAAGATGAGCTATGAAGAGGCGAAGAAGCTGCTGCAGCTGATCAACATTGACTTCAGTGAACAATACGCTCGCAGCCTCTTTCAGGTAGGCTAACTAACAATCTGAGCTTTTAGGCATTAACTGTTCACTGTTAAGTAACACACAGCTTACAGCAACATTCTGTCTGACTGACAGAAATGTGACCGGTCCACTGATGGACGTCTAGACAATGAAGAGATTGAAGTGTTCTGCAAAGAATTGCTACGCCGTCCAGAACTGGACGCTGTCTTCATTCGTTACTCTGCAAATGGCTGTGTCCTTTCCACTGTGGACCTGAGGGATTTCTTGAGGGACCAGGGGGAAGATGCCTCAATCACACATGCTCAAAGCCTCATTCTCACCTACGAACTCAATGAGTGGGGTGTGGTACCTTATTGATAAAGAATTAATGTAGTCAACTGCAAATGTGTTTAAATATACAGTTAAAACCAGACACTGTATAAAACACACACAAAAAAGTCTGTTTCTAACATGAAATCAGACTAAACATTTCCTGTTTAATGTCAGTAAGGATGATCAACATTATTTCTATTTGCTTAAACGTTATTTTACTTTTTTATTTATTTTTATGTCAGTAACTCACTCTGGTTCTATACAAAGTTTATATGAAAGATTATCACGTCCTGCTGGCGTATTATTTTTCGTAAATTAATATAGTTTTAGCAATTTTATGCTTTGTTTAAGCTCAATTGGTTGGTAAATAAAGCCCTCCGTGTTTATTTTTAATAACAGAGGAAGTCTGACACTGTGCATGCACAGCAAGGGATAAAACAAGGAAGCATCTAATGGCTATTAAGATCACCCAGCAAAAAAAATGAAGAATGGTCCAAGATTCAGGGGTGAAAAAAAGCAAAAAAAATATATGATTCCAAGAGGGAAAAGACTGGAATGTTGCTGGCCATACAGTATGAACATTGGTGTTCACTGAAGCGGTGATGTGAGTAAACGTTGTGATATGAGGCTCTTACAGTTGCTGTAGATCGGTGTATTTAATTAATAACAGTTGGTCTTTGATCACACCAAGCTGTGAGGCATTGCATAGGGTCAGGCTCGTTCAGGCATTATTTACAAGTGATTTATTAATTAAGCAAACCGGCATTATGATAGTTCTGCAATAGGGCTGGATGATAATTCAATAACAATATATATCGATCGATAGACGTGTGGCGCGATAGGAAAAAATAGGGTCGATAAAAGTTCATTAGAAATAGTTTTCCTTCCTTCCTTTCAGCCTATCATATTACTTGATGCTACAGTCACTACTATCTCTCGACCAATCGTAACCGCGGACCCAGGCACGCCGTCACAAACGCCGCCCTCTCAAACCACAACACAGAGCACGTGAATATGTCGCAGCAAGGAGCGGCGGAGGAAACGGTCCCAAAACGGGGTTTTACTAGTTCGCCAGTCTGACAGAAATAACCCAGTGATTTGTAAAACTTGCAAGGAACCGGTAAAAACAAAGTCTGGTAACGCAACCAACTTGTTTCATCACGTAAGCCGCTCAGCCGCTCACACCGCACGCGCTGCTGCGCGAGCTGTGCAGCCACGCGCGGCACCGCGGGCATGCTACTGTTGTCTGCAGTTAAAAAACCTGGCTTCAAACAATTACTCGCCACTCCGCGAGGTATAAAGTCCACGATATAAAGTTCCAGGATGCAAGTTTTTCTCTAACAGCGCTCCCTAAATTGTGCAACCAGTGCAGGGAGTCAGTGCAAAATGAGCTGCAGTCTGTGTCCTTACACGCCACAACCTCAGAACTCAGCCCTGCGTCAGCCTCTCAATTATGAAACCTGAGAAGTAACTAGTGTACTATTCCCACCTAAATAGGCTTATTTATTTATTTATTTATTTATTTGGTATATTTATTTTGGTCTTTATTTAATAATAAAGTCTTTATTTAATAACATAACTCAGGTCTCTTAAGTTATTTTTCTTAAAAAAAAATCTTATGATTAAAAAAGTTGGTTAAATAGAGATTTAATTGGAATTCTGTGTTTGTTTTCTTTATTAAAATTAAATAATTTAGCAATATCATGTCAAATGTCCAGGCAGAGATGCACATAAAATATGGTTTTAAATATTTTCAATAATTATCGATATCGATCAATATGCATTTTTTTTATCGATAAGCTTTTTTTTCTAAATCGTCCAGCCCTATTCTGCAATACTGCCAGTAGATGGCGCCACATCTATGTATATCTGTTCATGGCGCCCAGTGCTGTATTCTTATCCAGCCTCAAAAAGGACTATCAGAACACTAGCAAAGATGGAGGCTTGATGTATATAACCTTATTGTATCATGATCAAACGCTTTTTGGTCTTTTTTTTTTTTATAAGGATATAACATGGCTGTATACATGTAAATGTCAGAATATTTACAGTGAGAACTTTTTTTATTGCTCTCCTCAAAGTCAGACCTTTTCATATGACTAGGTCTCTAAACAAATTGAGGAAGCTCATAATGCCATGGGTTTTGAAGCTTCTGTGTTAATTCTAATTCACAACATTTGACTTAAGTGGATGCACGCCTGTTTGTAGCCAAATACTAAATAAGTACTACTATTCAAGATTCAATTCAAGGTTCAATATTCTTTATTGTCAACGAGTGTTACTGTGGTGAAATTCCTTTCAGGACATACTCTGGCTCACTCCCGACTTTCAGATTATGAGACTGACTAAGCAGACTTCTGAATTTGTATAAAGTAGAAAAATATCTCCCAAGAAATGTTCTTTCTCGTTATTCTTGAATTTAACAAATAGAAATAACTTAGATAACCTTACTTGACCTAAAATAGGAAAAAGTTTACTCTGATTTGATTTCAGACTGATAAAAACAGTTTATGTATCTCTTTAAACAGTGCTTGGAAATATATGCTTTCAACTCACAAGTCACTTAAAGCTGCGGTAGGGAGTTTTGATAAAAACGGGGACTTAGCCCATTGTGGGAGCATGCCTTGCTCCCACAATAGCCACAGTGCTGTGCTTCCTGCAATAACAGTGTTAACAAATGTGAAAAATACATTTGTACTAAAGTTACCTACTGCAGCTTTAATGCCCATTTAAAAAGAATTCCAACTGACAATATTTACCAGCTTAAACACAGCTGAAAATGTCCAGGTATATTAAACACTGTGACTGATTACATCACTTTGATTGTTTGCTGACTATTTTTTACTATTTCCTGTTTGCACCTTTTACCTTCTTCAGCCCAGAGAAACCATTTCATGACCCCTAATGGTTTTACAATGTACATGCTGTCTAAAGAGAACTGTGTGTTCAACCCCGAACACCTGAGAGTCTACCAAGACATGAAACATCCGCTATCACATTACTTCATTTCCTCTTCCCACAACACCTACCTCACCAAGGACCAGCTGACTGGGGAGAGCAGCACAGAGTCATATATACGGTGAGTAACATCTTATAACATCACAACAAAATGCTGGAATGGTTTGAAAGATGCATCTGAAAACATCCAGCATAGATTTATTTGCACCATTGTTGTGCAGACACAATGAGCCCAGTTTGCCCATTTTCTGTCTCATCAACTTCCTTTCATTTGTTGTGAGAAGGAATAGAATCATAACAGAGAGGTAACAGCATGAATGTATTGCAATATGAAAAGTCAATAAAGGTTGGATATTACCACAAGAAAGGAAGCTGGGAGGAAAAAACATTTTCCTCTTTATACAGTTTGTAATGATGAGTCCATGGTTAACAAGGCAAGGCAAGGCAAATTTATTTATATAGCACAATTCAGTACAGAGACAATGCAAAGTGCTTTACATGGTTAAAATATAGGAATAAAAGCAAGTAGGGATGGAATGTAGAAACAAAAAAGAACATTAAAAATAGTAAAACAGTTTGACTAGAACATTCAAAGGCAATTTCAAACAAATGTGTTTTTAATCTCGATTTAAAGGAACTCGGGCTTTCCACACTTTTACAGTTTTCTGGAAGTTTGTTCCAGATAAGTGGAGCATAGGAACTGAATGCTGCTTCTCCTTGTTTAGTTCTGGTTCTAGGTATGCAGAGTAGGTTGGAGCCAGAAGACCTGAGTGGTCTGGAGGGTTGATAAACTGATAACAAGTCTGTAATGTATTTAGGTGCTAAGCCATTTAGGGATTTATAGACTAACAGAAGTATTTTAAAGTCTATTCTCTGAGATACAGGGAGCCAGTGTAAGGACTTTAGAACTGGGGTGATGTGCTCTACTTTTTTAGTCTTAGTGAGGACGCGGGCAGCAGCGTTCTGGATCAGCTGCAGCTGTCTGATCCACTTTTTAGGCAGACCTGTGAAAACACCGTTACAGTAATCAATTCTACTAAATATAAACGCATGGATTAGTTTTTCCAGATCCTTCTGAGTCATTAATCATTTAATCCTGGAAATGTTCCTCAGGTGGTAGAAAGCCGACCTTGTAATTGTCTTTAGATGCTTTTGAAGGTTCAGGTCTGAGTCCATCACTACACCCAGATTTCAGGCCTGATTAGTGGTTTTTAGCTGAAGCGACTGAAGCTGTGTGCTAACTTTTGTATTTTGTCTGCTATCTTTCCTCTATTGGTCCAAATATTATTACTTCAGTTTTGTTTTTAATCAGTTGAAGAAAATTGTGGTACATCCACGTATTGATTTCTTCTAGGCATTTACTCAGCTCTTGAATTGGTCCATAGTCACCTGGTGACATGGTGATGTAAAGCTGTGTGTCGTCTGCATAGTTATGATAGCTGATGTTGTTGTTTTTTATTATCTGAGCTAGAGGGAGCATGTAGATATTGAATAGGAGGGGACCAAGGATGGACCCTTGGGGAACCCCACATGTGATTTTTGTCATCTCTGATGTAAAGTTACCTACTGATACAAAAAAGTCCCTGTCCTTTAAGTAGGATTTAAACCAGTTGAGAGCTGTACCAGAGAGACCGACCCAGTTCTCCAGGCGCTTTAACAGAATGGAGTGATCGACAGTATCAAATGCTGCACTGAGGTCCAATAGAACCAGCACGGTGGTTCTTCCACAGTCTGTATTTATATGGATGTCATTAAACACCTTGATAAGGGCAGTCTCTGTACTGTGGTGAGCACGGAAACCTGACTGGAAAACATCAAAGCGGCTGGTCGTAGTTAAGAAGGTGTTTAATTGTTGAAATACAACTTTTTCAATGATCTTACTGATAAAGGGGAGGTTTGAGATGGGCCTGTAGTTCTGGAGTAGAAGTTTGTCTAAATTGTTCTTTTTCAGCAGTGGTTTGATAATTGCTGTTTTTAGGGACTGGGGGAAAACACCTGACAGAAGGGACGCGTTTATTATCTGAGTCAAATCAGACGCTATGACAGGTAAAACTTTTTTAAAGAAAGCTGTGGGGAGAACATCAAGGCAGCTTGAGGAGGAACTTAACTGCTGAATTATCTGCTCAAGGAGCAATGCTCGTGGGTTAAGGTTAGGGTTAGGGTTTGGAACATACAGCCGGAACGGGACTGATTAAGGAAGGCTTTCCTCCCTGGCAGTGATCTCCACTGAGACTGAGAGAGTTTTAAAACTGAAGAAGATAAAGAGAACTTTTACCAGAAAATGACCGATATTTTTGTTCAGAAAGAGCGCCACATAGACAGGGCTAATTATTCATGGTTTGTATTTGTGATGAAATGTGTGTAATGTCCGTCCGTCCGTCCGTTGTCTTCCGCTTATCCGGGGTCGGGTCGCGGGGGTAGCAGCTTCAGTAGGGAGGCCCAGACGTCCCTCTCCCCAGCCACTTGGGCCAGCTCCTCAGGAGGAATCCCAAGGCGTTCCCAGGCCAGCCGGGAGTGGGAAGTGTGTGTAATGTGTGTTATATTTTTAGAATGTGTTACAAATGCAGAAATCCATCATAACTCATAAACTGTTACCAATCAAATGACAAATAATTTAGAATTTTTTCATCAAAGAATCAACATTTTTCCATGTCTCTTGGTAAATTTATTTGGGTCAATCAGTATCCTTCAGCACTTTGCAATGAGTCTACTCTGTAGAGTGTATATATTTGTAAATCTGACTTTGATGACGTCAGTGCCTCACCAGCTATGAACCCTACCGCACGTCACTGGAGCAAGCAGACTGAGAGCAGCAGCCCCAGATCAGCCTCCTGTATCGGCTTGAACTGGAGGTGGACACTGCTTAAGCCATGGCGTGCGAATATCTAAAATCGAACCTAAAACTAACTTCACCACAGCTCGACTTTGATTTATAATTGTGTAGCACCTCCTCATTAATGAACTTCAGCCATTCTCATTTTGGAAACAAATGACGTGCTATGTCAAGTGGAAACATCCCTCCGTTTTTCAGCACTCTTAGACAGAACAGCTCCCATCTTTGATAACCATCCTCTGCTAAAGTGATTCAGTCAGACATGCTAGCACGGCTCGCCATTAAATTAGTTGGCCGGTGTATAAGCTGGGGTGCGGAGGGTGTGATGGTGTGCTCTAATTGGAAAATATGAATTATGTAGAAAGACCACCTACATAGAAAGATAAACTGTTTTCGGATCTGACCGTGAGCAAAGAAACAAAGCTGACCACCCATGAGCCGATCCTTTGGTACCCGTCTTGACATTCACACGGTCTCATCAGTGCACAACAGATCCTCAGAAATCCTCCCCAAATCCTCAAAAAAAAAATTTTTTATTGTCATGGCCCCTTTAAGACAACCACTCCCATACACTCACTCCTACAAGAAATTTATAAAGAGCAGTTAACCTCCAATTCTAGTTTTTGTGCTGTGGAGGAAGTAAGAGTGCCCTGGGAACACCCAAAATTGCAGAGGCAGAACATGCTAACTCAATGCAGAAAGATTCCAGGTTTGAACCAGTGACCTTCTGCCTGCAGGGCAACAATTCTTATACCTGGTCCACAGTGCACCCTTGACCCAGCCTTTAATCAGATATTTTTTAGAAAGAAAATTACACTTTGCTTTATTGTTTCAGAAAACAGCAGGGTTTGCCACATCTATCAAAAATAATAATAATAATAATAATGTCATTGTTTTTAAGTGTTTGGCCCAAATGCAGATACAGACGGAAGCAGAAACAATTTCAAGATGTTTATTAAAGGCTCAGTTAACGCAGAATCGCACGGTGTGGAGAACAGGCGAGATCTGAACGTCAGTGCTGGATCGACTGTGGGGAACAACGAAGGTTGAGTTACTGAGGACCGAACCAGGGAAAAATACCAGAAGCTGCGCCACTTACCATTTAGTCGGGAAGATTTATCCGGGAGGAGTAAGTGATGCGGGGACTCTGTGACCGTAACTCGCTGATGGTGGCAGGTGGCTGAGTGACTGGAGGGCTGACTGATGTAAACTGGCGAGGGATCCAAAGTGCACAACAGTTGACGGCAGACAGGAGGAGCAGATGGAAGAACCAGAGAGTTGTGAGTGAACCAGCTGAATCCAGGAAGGGGAAATCTCACGCCCAGCTTGGTACCACCAAGTGAGTATGAGGGGAGATGCCAGAGCAAAATCTGAGCGGTGGGGATTCTTAGAAGCTGGTTCCTTGAGCACGACGCCAAGACAGGTGAGTAAATCCAAACACGACAAACTGGAGAACAGAAGACAAGGTTAGTCCACAAACAAGTTTTCCAGGAACTCACAGATACAAGGCTCAGAGGACAGGTCGGAGGTCTAGGCATACCACGACTGGGTTATTTCTCTGGCGTCTTCCATCTGTCTGAGCACTCCTTAAGAAGCCCATGCTGATGACTCCAGACGCGCCGCTGGTGTGGGCCACGCCCCCCAGTCAACTAGAGCCACCTGTGAAGCAAAGTTAGAGCACGGAACACACAGAGAAGCCTGACACTACCCCCCCCCCCCCTCAAAGCTCACTGTCTATGACTGGTTTAATCTGGGAAACATGAAAGGTAGGGTGTACTCGGAAGTGCGAAGGCAGGCGCAGACGGACAGAGGTGGGACTGATGACGGTCTCGATCTCATAATGTCCAGTGAATCGGGGGGCAAGTTTCTTGGCTGATGGGTTAGTCAAAACATCTTTAGATGATAACCAAACCTTCTGACCGGGGCAATATTGAGGGGCAGGAACACGGTGCTGGTCAGCAAACCTCTTGTTCTGCTCTGCGGTGCAAGTGAGAGCAGTGACGGTGGATCTCCAGATCTCCTGACAACAGGTGATGTACTGATTAACTGATGAAACCGGTATTTGAAGTACATCGGCAGGTAGGAGGGGAGGTTGATAACTAAGAAGTGCCGCCAGACCTGGGAAACAAACTGGGGACCCTGGTAAGAAAGGATGTCCACAGGTATGCCATGAAGTTTAAATATGTGTTTAATGAGCAGTGGCGGCTGGTGAAAAAAATATCTTGGTGGGGCTGGCCAATAGATTTTCCTGCCTAACCCAGTGCATGCATTTGAAATTAAAAGTCAGAAAATTAGTACGATTCCACAATAAGCATTTAATTAATAAAAAAACATTGTTCACAAAGGATTATTTTGGTGTTTTTGTCTTTTTAATCCTTTTCACAGACTCATGCCAGAAGGTTTGCATACATTGTACATGTACGTATATTATTACGAAATGAATGTTTACGTCTTGACTTAAATATATATCCTAATTTTTTATTTATATAATGATTTAGGTAGAACAATGACTAGTGCAAAATTAAGTTGTATTTACCAGAGATGAAGTGTAGACTGCAAATGCTGTCGTGGTAAGATGGCTCCCCCAGTCGATTGGGATTGTCTGCCTGCATCCTTTTCATTGAAATTATCCATTTCTTTCTTCTTTCTTCATCCTTCGGTAAATGAAAGAAACGTACATCCGACGATTTGGAATGCCTTTGTGTGCAACCGGGAGCATAACAAGTCGTAGGCCTTGTTTAGATTCCAAAAATAAACTAACTAAAAGTACGCTCCAATTCACCCGTTTTGTCACGGTGGTAGGCAAAAACAGTACTGTTTTCACCTACCACCGTGACCCGGATGTAGCTTGTGACGTCAGGCGTGAACTGGTATATACACCTATCACTGTGCAGCAGGGGCAAAGATTCCAGTAGCCCCAAAGCCTTTCATTTTGGCGATGCTGATTGGCCAAATATTTATAAATTTTCCCTAGCAACAGTATACGATTGGTTATTTCGCTACACTTGTGGGGCGCCTTGAGTGATAGCCCCAAAAGTGTAGAAGAAGAGAAATGATACGTTCTGTTGGTGGAAATGCACTGTTAAATGAGAGTCAATTGGTAGAGTCAATTAGTAGAAGTATTTTAATAATTCTTATTACATGTAGCCACGTACTATTAAGTAAACACTGACATTAATAATACTTTTAAAATCTATATATATTTTGACTTTTCCCCTCCACATCTAGGGAGGGCAGCGCCCGAGCACCCCCTATGGGCCAGCCGCCACTGTTGATGAGTAATTGAGCCATCTGCAGGGCGTTGGGTAGTTTGCGCATTGGGATAAGGTGACATGATTTGGAGAAGTCATTCCCTGGGAAGATGAGAGTCCGGGAACGATGTCTAAGGCGATGTGGGACCAAGGGTGTTTGGGGATAGGGAGTGGATTGAGCAACCCGGAGGGAGGCTGGTTGGAAGGGCTTGTTCTGTGCACAAATGGGACAGGCCCGAACGTATTCCCGAACAGCTTTAATCCATGAAGGCTACCAGAATCGAGGGGACACCTGAGACTGTGTTCTGTAGATTCCTCGGTGAGCGGAGAACTTGGAGTCGTGGCTCCAACGTAGCACCTCGGGGCGGACAGATCTGGGAACATAATTAAGTCCAGCGGGTCCAGTGCCTGGATCAGGGTCAAGGAGCAGGGCCTGGTTTATCCGGTCCTTCAGATCTCAACGTAGCGCTCCAATGGTGCATGAGGGGGGAAGAATAGGCGCAGGTTCCTGTTCTGCGAACTGTCGAGAGAGGGCATCAGGCTTGATATTTCTGGAGTAGGTTATGGAGATATTAAATCTGAAGAAGAACAAAGACCATCGGGCTTGACGGGGGCTTAGACGTCAGGCAGACTGAAGATAGGCGAGGTTCTTGTGGTCAGTCTAGATTATTATGGGCTGCTTGGACTCCTCTAACCAGTGTCGCCGCTCCTCTAAAGCTAGCTTAATAGCCAACAGTTCACGGTCCCTGTCGTCATAATTTCGCTCAGCTGGAGACAGCCGGCGAGAAAAAAGGCAAAATGATGTAACTTGTTACCGGAACTCGATAGTTGAGATAATACTGCACCCACACCAGTATCAGATGCATCTATCTCCAGTGTAAACTGTTTAGCTGGGGCGAGATGAATAGGAATGGGAGCCTGTAAAAACATGGACTTAAGTGCGGCAAAGGAGGCTTCGGCCTCAGAACCCCAGACAAAAGGGACTTTGGTAGAGGTTAAAGCATGCACAGGGGATGCGATCTGGCTGTAATTCTTAATAAATCGTCTATAAGTTAGCAAAGCCTAGGAATCTTTGGAGCTGTTTCCGAGAATCAGGGGTTGGCCATTCTACCACTGCTTTAATCTTTTCGGGATCGGACCTGACTTGTCCTCCCTCTAAGATGAGCCCCAAGAAGGAAACTGAATCCTGGTGGAACTCGCACTTCTCCGCTTTAACGAATAAACGGTTCTCTAAGAGGCGTTGAAGGACTAGGCAAACATGTTTCTGGTGCTGATCTGGATAACTAGAGTAAATCAAA
Organism: Fundulus heteroclitus; assembly: GCF_011125445.2. Classification (NCBI taxonomy): domain Eukaryota; kingdom Metazoa; phylum Chordata; class Actinopteri; order Cyprinodontiformes; family Fundulidae; genus Fundulus; species Fundulus heteroclitus. The sequence continues at coordinate 41,653 of NW_023396633.1, read as the reverse complement.
ATGTCATCTAGATAAACAAAGACGAAAACATTCAGAAAATCCCATAGGATGTCATTGACTAATGAAAAACGGACAGAGCATTACACAAACCAAAAGGCGTGACCAAGTACTCAAAGTGACCCAGCGGGGTCTTAAAGGCCGTCTTTTATTCGTCACCCTGTCAAACCCGGACCAAATGGTAAGCAAGTCAAGCTTGTTAAAAATGACGCCTTTCTGGACTGGTTCTAGGGCTGAAGACAACAGGGGAAGTAGGTACTTATTTTTAACGGTGATTTGATTTAGCCCTCGGTAGTCAGTACACAGCCAGAGGGAACCATCTTTCTTCCCTACAAAAAAGAACCCCACACCTAAGGGAGAAGAGGAAGGTCGAATTAATCCAGCTGAGAGCGACTCACCAATATATTTCTCGAGTGCCTGATGTTCAGACCTCGAGATATTGTAGAGGCGGCTGGAGGGTAATGGAGCCCCTGGTAACAGATCAATAGCGCAATCATATGGGCGATGTGGAGGAAGAGAGCACGCTTGGCTTTTACTAAAAAACAAACGCAGATCGTTATATTGCTCCAGAACCAGGGTTAAATCGATGATGTCCTCCTCCCTAGTGGAAGAGATAGAGGGATGGGAAACAAGATGAGCAGACTCTAGGCAGGAGACCAGGACTCTAACCGAACCTCAGCCCAGTTTAAATGAGGATTGTGAATAGCTAACCAAGCTAGACTTAAAACCACCGGAGAGTGTCTTATCGGGAAAACAAAAAAGGAAAGTTGTTCTCAATGATTACCAGACACGATTATTTCCAGAGGTTTAGTCTGATGAGTGATCAGAGTTAATTCCTCTCCATCTAAAGCGGAAACTTGGAGGGGCGCAGATAATGGAATGGTCTTAATTTGTGGGTAACTAACCCTTGGTCAATCAAATTAAAATCAGTACCCGAGTCAACTAAGGCTGAGACATTCAGACTGTCTTGATCAAAAATCAATGTTACAGGCAGACAAAAATGAGACGGTACCTGATTATCCAAAGATTTGGGGGAGGAAACTCGACAACGGTCCGCCGTCTTCCCCACTACAGGTGACAGACCCGGTCTTTTGGTCGTACTGGGCAGGAATTTACAAAATGCCCATTTCTGCCACAGTACAGACACTGGTTACCCGAGAATCATTGTTGACGTTCCTCACTAGTTAAATTAATGCGGCGTATCTGCATGGGTTCGGGAGGCGATGGTAGTGCTACAACGGGTCGCTGCAACCCCATACCCAGTGCAGATGGACCCCGGTTCCTACTACGTAACCGAGAATCCAGCCGAATGGCTAACGCAAGTAACTCCTCTAACGTACTCGGTTCTTCAACTCGAGCTAACTCATCCTTTAAGTTCTCATCCAACGCTTGGAAAAAGACTGCGTTTATCGGTCTAGCCTCCCAGCTGGCGGCCGCAGCATATGTGCGAAACTCTACTGAAAAAGCAGAGACGCGTCGTCCGCGTTGCTTTAGAGAGAGTAATGAGCGTGATTGCTGAACTGGATCCAACTCGGCTGAAAAGACCCTCTTAAACTCACTAATCAAATTTCAAACACGTACAACCGAAGAACCGACAATCGGGAAAATGGCCGCAGGTGTGGGCCACGCCCCCAGTCAACTAGAGCCACCTGTGAAGCAAAGTTAGAGCACGGAACACACAGAGAACCCTGACAAATAATTATATATATATATATATATATATATATATATATATATATATATATATATATATATATATATATATATATATATATGTGTGTGTGTGTATATATATATATGTATATATGTATATCTATATGTATATATGTATATCTATATGTTTTCTTTTCCCACTTCCTCAAAATTTGCCTGCTAGCTCTGAGAAAATTGGGATATCACTTCTACAATTCACAATTCTAGTTATTTCAGGCCTGTTTAAGGTCCCTCAGCAGTGATCTCACTAGCTCACAATGCCTTCTCTAAGGGACTACGTCACACACTCCCCATCTGGAGATCAGACGTGCTACGTAGTGGCATAAAAGGAATTATGATTGTCTTTAACAACTCATTAAAACTTCATGCCACTTAGTTTTCAGATTTATTTTCAGAGGTCTTTTATTTTAAATTGACATGTTTTAAAATATCCTTGTAAAAGTCAGTATAGACAAAAGTAAAAGATGCTGTTTATAAAAACTGACAGTCAAGCTCAGCTGCTCTGACCACTTTACCGCTTCTACTTGAACACACAAACTGTTGGGTTTTCTCTCAGAGCTCTGAGTCATGGTTGCCGCTGTGTGGAGCTGGACTGCTGGGATGGAGATGGTGGAGAACCTCTCATCTATCATGGCCACACGCTTACATCTAAAGTGCCCTTTGTGGAAGTGATCAAGACCATCGACGAGTATGCCTTTAAGGTGAGGATATGTGGAATCAGTATCCATCCATCCATCCATCCATCCATCCATCCATCCATCCATCCATCCATCCATCCATCCATCCATCCATCCATCCATCCATCCATCCATCCATCCATCCATCCATCCATCCATCTTAATCCTGTCAGGTGTAGACCACCTATAGCAAGTGTAGTCTGTGTATTTTCCTTAGATCAGCCTTATGCAGTCATATTCAATAAATGAGAATGTTACAGAAACATTAAGTAACTCAGTCACTAGGTGAAACATCTTATATAGATCAATTCCACACAGACTGTTTTTAAGCCTTTATTGTTGTTAATTCTGATTATCCACATACAGTTAATCAAAAATGGAATTAAAAATTTTAGTATTACTTCAAACCAATGAAAAATTAATACAGAAATATTGGCTTAATGAAAAGTATGTTTAATAGAATACAACTATAAAATGTGATATCCTGTAGTCTGAGCTATCAAGCTATGTCTTCCTTTTGCCATGATTCCTGTCACCCAGGCATCTCCCTATCCCCTAATCCTGTCTCTGGAGAACCACTGCTCTGTGGAACAGCAGACTGTGATGGCTCGACAACTGAAATCCATACTGGGGGACAAGCTGCTCCTTAAACCCCTCAGTGAACTGGAATCATCTTCTTTGCCATATCCAGAGGTAGATATTATGACTAGGCAGGTGTTTATTTATTCTCTGTTAAAACAAACAAAAGTTCATAGGTTGTACAGATTATTATTTTGTTTGACTGGCTTATTTTTTGTTTTGTTTCATAGCCCAGAAACAATAAAGATTGAAGACTACTTTGAACTTATTTCAGTTGCATCTAATAGGAAAGTTAAAATAGAAGAAATATTTATTTTCTGAATGCCAAAAAAGATATCTGATGTGGAATGTTGATTTGATCTGCAGGATCTGAAGGGTAAAATTTTGGTCAAGGGTAAGAAGGAGAGGATGATGGAAGAAGGGTTTTCCGGTTCTTCAGACTTGGACTCATCAGAAGAGGAAGGCAGTGTTGGAAAATCCTCAGCAATGAAAGAAGACAAGAAGGTGGTACAGCATCACTGGCTCCCCTTCCTTAGCACATTTAGTATAGCATTTTTAATAATGCAATAAATGTTTGCAAGCCCAGGCAGGCGTGTCCAAGCTGAGTCCAGAGTTATCATCGTTGGTGGTGTATACTCGCAGTGTTCCCTTTAAAAGCTTCGACTATGCTGCCAAAAACCCACCAACTGACATGTCTTCATTCTCTGAGAGTGAAGCCCTCAGGCTTATCAAGGATTCAGGTAGGATATACAGTATGTGCAAAACCCACACAGCCTGTCTTTAGCTGGCACCAAAACTAAACAAGTGTTCCCCGTCCTGCTTCTGCAGGGATGTATTTTGTACGTCACAACTGCCATCAGATCAGCAGGATCTACCCCTCAGGCCAGCGCCTTCAATCATCCAACTACAATCCTCAAGAAATGTGGAATGCTGGCTGTCAGATTGGTAGGAGCTGTTTTACATGTTATTCTGTTACATGAATAGCAAACAGGCAAATTATCAACCACACACAGGGCTGCACTCAGGCAAAACTTTGGACACGGTTGAATTTTCCTCTGCCAACTGCTGAAGCAAAGACATAAAGTATTTTACCTTCGCTCGAAGCACAACTAAAGTGTTGTTGTTCTTATTTTAAGACTGGCACGAGTAGCTCAAGGCCAGAAAGAGGACATGCATACAAGTCCAGCCCTGGTCACACATATATCTATGGAAATAATTGTACCCCTCCATAAGCTTGCCATCTCCCAGCTCACCCCCTTGTGGACAACTCATGCAACTCCCACTGCTGTGATGTGTCCTCTGCAGTTGCCCTGAACTTCCAGACAGCTGGTGAACAGATGGACCTAAATCGAGGAAGATTTTTGCAGAATGGTCTTTGTGGATATGTCCTAAAGCCCTCTTTCATGAGGCAGCCCAACACTTCTTTTAACCCAGAGAATGTTGGAGGTGGTCCTGGCCACAGACCCATCCTGCTCACTGTTCAGGTGAGATGGAACATTATTATTTCATAATAAGGTTTTAATAAAAAACAGAACTGTTAGTTTTATGCCCTTTAATTTTATAGAGTTTACATCTGCAGCTACATTCCCTCTTAAATTATGTGGGTGCATCAAGGTTGTACTTTTCCATTTTGGGTTTATTTTATTTTATAAATAATGACTGTGTGTGATTTAGTTGTGTATCTTTATACTTGAGGTTATATGTAAGTAAATACAGAACCTGCAAAAAAGCAGATACTTTTTTCTATGTTCTGATGTCTAAAAGCCTAACTTTGTAGAAGGTTGTACGTTTTTTAGATTATCACTAATGGTAATGGGCTGCGCAGTGGTGAAGTGGGTAGCGCTGTTGACAAAAAAAAGTTCATGGTTTCGAGTCCGACCCTGGGTCTTTGTGCGTGGAGTTTACATGTTCTTCCTGTGCATGTGTGGGTTTCTATTATTTTCTCCAGGTACTCCCCCACAAGGAAAATGGATAGATAATAATAATGCATTTATTTTAAAAGCGCCTTTCACAACACTCAAGGACACTCAACAAATTCAAAACAGAACAAATAGCAATACATACAAAGCATCAATAATATAAAACAAATAGAAAATAAAACATTTATAGAGACAGTTTTAACATTATAAGTTTTGAGGCAACTTTTAAAATGGGAGAGGGAGACAACATTGCAGATGTTAGTAGGCAGTTGATTCCTGACCTGTCAAGCTGAATAGGAAAAGGCCCTCCATAGACTATGGAGGGCCTTTTCCTATTCAGCTTGACAGGTCAGGAATCAACTGCCTACTAACATCCGCAATGTTAATGTTAAGGTGAATGGAGAGGACAGAGAGACGGATGGAAAAGGAAGAACTGAGAGATGAAGTGGGGTGTGAATAAGGATAAAGTCGGACAAATAAGGAGGAGCAACGTTATGGGTGGCCTTGAAAGTAAGGAGGAGTAACTTAAACGGAATCCTAAATTGGATAAGAAGCCAGTGCAGCTGTTGTAGAATAGGGGTAATGTGTTGGAAAGAGGAGGTTAAGGTCTTGAAACGGGCAGCAGAATTCTGAACCAACTGAAGCTTATTGAGGGTTTTCTGTGGAAGACCGTAGAGGAGAGAGTTACAATAGTTAAGACGGGAGCTGACTAAGCTATGAATAAGGATAGAAGAGGATTGTGGATAGAGGGATGGCTGGAGGTGGTTTATGGAGTGAAGGTGGAAATAAGCAGAACGAATAATGTTGCTAATGTGGAACTAAAAGGAAAGGGTGTTACTAACTACACATTTCTCCCATCTTTGCTCTTGCCACTCATATCTCTCCTGCAATAGGTAATTTCAGCTCAACAGCTGCCCAAACCAGAATGGGACAAACCCAGCTCCATAGTGGACCCTCAGGTGTGGGTGGAGATACATGGAGTTCCCATTGACAACATTAAGAAGAAAACTAATCATGTGGACAACAATGGTACCAGTACTGAATGAATAAGCTTGTAGAACTTTTGAATGAGAGCATCCTGCTGTAGGATCATGTTTGACTTTGTTCTTTGTTTCAGGCTTTAACCCGCGGTGGGACTGTACCTTTAACTTCACTGTTCATGTACCTGACTTGGCTCTGGTTCGGTTCGTAGTGGAGGATCATGACTATACCTCTAGTAATGACTTCTTAGGACAGTTTACACTGCCTTTCACTAGTCTTCGCACAGGTGTGTGTGCACACATTTAGTTTAAAATGGAGGACACTGAAGCAAAGACTTCCTAGGGGTTTCCAGAATTTTGTCACTAACTGTATTTTTATTCCCTACCCATCTGTAGGGTATCGCCATGTGCGTCTGCTGAAATCGGATGGTTCCAGCCTTTCACCGGCCTCTCTCTTTATCCATGTTAAGGTCACTTAATCAGCAGAACCACGGGCTCGGTCAACGGCCAAGTCTTGAGCAGAGAAGCCATGACCTCATCTCCACCCTAGTGCAACTTGGAGGTTTGAAGATTTGTGCCTGGATGTAATTACAGGATCTGGCCCCTGACCTCTAAACATCAGGAGTTGAACTGTTGATGCAGTCAAACTGAGCTCAATTTCTAATATGTTCACATGATGGCTTTGCAAAGCTTACAGCCACGCATGTTTTTAAAGGAATGCCAGTAAAAATGAGATTCACTGTTATTGGTTGATACTTGAAGACAGACATCTTTATTTTTAACTCTGATTCATGATTGTTCACACTTTTGTATTCCATGAGACAATGACCCCACTTTGATATTTTGGAATACGCAGTATACTTACTGAACCTCAAAAAAGACTCGTACATGCTTGGGCGTACTGTACACATACTGTGCAGGCTCTCTGTGGACGTTTTAACATTCATAGTCATGCATATCTATTGTTGGCAGAAGTGGCTACACAGCAGCTAGACCTGTTATCCCAGAAGATATATTTTGGCAGCAGAAACAGGACCCCACACTCTAGTTGCGTTTGTGCCCTGAGAGAGGAGGGCCGGGGCATACCCGACCCACCTGAACTCTGCTTTTTATTAACCATACCACGTGACAAAACCAATTCATACATCACTTCCTTTTACAAATCTGTGAAATAAAAACATAAATCAGAGCATAAACCTTAACATTTCTTGTAACAAATTCTTACATTTCCCACACTTTCTGCCAGTGGGACGAAGCGGGGGAAGGGATGTTAGCAATTAGCTTGTTGAACTTCCAGAGCGGTTTCTTTTCCAGCAGGCCCCTACCACATACCTATCAGTCCAGCACAGAGAGGGGCTGTTACAGTGCACCTTCTTGGTCCAGTTCAGTGTATCAAGCTCGGTGTCACATATGAAACATTTTGATCAAAGACTTCTTGATGCCAAGCAGTTTATACTGTGACTCCGTGGGTAAAAATTGAGCTCTGTTGAGGGGAGGGGTTTGCAGCAGAAGAAGATGGATGCCTAAATGGAGCCCCATGCAGTTGGGCTATTTAACCCACTCTCATTCATCTAATAGGAGACATTTATGACTTGCTATTCTAATATGAGTAGGGGAACCAAATCCAAGAGCAAAAGCAAGCCAGAAAAAGCAAAGAAAGAAACAAGTTCAGGCAAAGAACCTGCAGCTAATGCTAACGCTAAGAGGAAAGAACACGGCGGTGACTCAACAGAATACATTGATGCATCTTTAAAAAAAAAAAAATAAAAAAATTTATCTTCGAACTGAGCTAAAAACAGACCTGGACACACTTAGAGATGACTTCAAGCAAGATCTAACACTTTGAATTTAAAACTAACTTGAAAAAGTTGGAGAAGTGACGAGCTGTCCCGAAAATTGTCGAGCTGGAAACATAGTCAGCCACGGTACATACTGCACTTCAACAAACACTTATAGACCAGAGGACACTGATGGACAAGATCAACAACTTAGAATCGAGGTCAAGGAGGAATAACTTGAGAATTTATGGGGTGCCTGAAGGGGCGGAGCGGTACTCAGTGCTAGAGTTTGTGGAGAAACTGATAATAGATGAGAAGTTAATCAAAGACGGGCCAGATCTTCAAATACAACGAGCACGCCGCTGACTCGCATTAAAGCCGCGTCACAATGCACTGCCTATATCCATAGTGGTTAACCTTCTCCAATTCAAGGTAAAGTAAACAATTCTCAAGCTAGCTTGACAAAAAATTTCCTACTTGGCAAAATGACAGTCGTTTGAGCATGACTATAAATCAGATGTAGTGCAGCGACGCAAAGCATATAAGTGTGTGAAAGCTGTTTTGAAAGAGAAGGGTGTTCGCTTCCTGACGGTATTCACAAATATGCGTATCCATTGGGAGAGCGGATCACAAATTTACAACAGCGCAAAGGAAGCCGAAGAGGATTTGCATCGCAGAGGATTCACTGTCAGATAGGCATTGAGGAAGACACCAACAGTTCATCAACGGTAGCGCTAAAAGGCCTGTAGCAGGCATTGCCATGGCAACACATTCAGCGTCACAGAGACACAACTCAACGAGCACGAGAACGCCTGCAGGAGTTTTAACCTAACAACACTTGAATTACCTGGGAAAATCAGAACACATGGGAAAAAATAAAATACAAACTAGTTCAAAAATAATATTGGATTAAGAATTGCTTGAATAATATCCTACCAAGAATGGCTTGATTGTTTTCATCCATTTATCTGATTAGCCCAACTTAAGAGACATCTTCATTCAGCTGAGAAAGACCCTGACCCATTATTCAATACGTCACTCGGTACACTCAAGGATAGATTATTTTCTAGTGAAAAAAGAGGATCACTACAGAATAACAGAATGTAGAATCGGAGCCGCAGATGTATCAGACCACAAATCAGTTTATTTAACCATACAACAAGAAAACCCCCTTATAATGAGTAACATTAATGGATCTCGTGTTCCCTCGCCCGGACGCGGATCACCGGGGCCCCACTGTGGAGCCAGGCCTGGACGTGGGGCATGTTTGCGCGCATCTGGTGGCAGGGCTTTTACCCATAGAGCCCGGCGGGGCTCAGCCCGAAGAGGCGACATGGGTCCCCCTTCTGATGGGCTCACCACCTGTCGGAGGGGCCAAAGAGGTCGGGTGCATTGTGCAGCGGGTGGCAGTAGAGGGCGGGGACCTTGCCGTTCTGATCCTCGGCTGCAGAAGCTGGCTCTTGGGACGTGGAATGTCACCTCTCTGGTGGGGAAGGAGCCTGAGCTCGTGCGTGAGGTTGAGAGGTTCTGACTAGAGATAGTCGGACTCACCTTGACGCACCTCTCTGGCTCTGGAACCAGTCTCCTCGAGAGGGGCTGGACATTCTTCCACACTGGAGTTGCCCCTGGTGAGAGGCACCGAGCTGGGGTGGGCATACTTGTTTCCCCTCATCTCGGTGCCTGCACGTTGGGGTTCTCCCTGGTGAACGAGAGGGTGGCCTCTCTCCGCATTCGTGTGGGGGGACGGGTTCTGACTGTTGTTTGTGCTTATGCACCAAACAGCAGTTCAGATTACCCACCCTTTTTGGAGTCCTTGGAAGGGGTACTGGAGAGTGCCCCTCCTGGGGACTCCCTCATTTTGCCGGGGGACTTCAACGCTCATGTAGGCAATGACATTGGGACCTGGAGGGGCGTGGTTGGGAGGAATGGCCCACCTGATCTGAACTCGAGTGGTGTTCTGTTGTTGGACTTCTGTGCTCTTCATGGATTGTCCATCACATACACCATGTTCAAGCATAAGGGTGTCCACATGTGCCCTTGGCACCAGGACACCCTAGGCCGCAGTTCAATGATCGACTTTGTTGCCGTTTCATCTGATCTGCGGCCGCATGTCTTGGACACTCGGGTTCAGAGGGGGGAGCAGCTCTCCACCGAACACTACCTGGTGGTGAGTTGGCTCCGATGGTGGGGGAGGAAGACGGTCAGACCTGGAGGGCCCAAACGTATTGTGAGGGTTTAGTGGGAACATCTGGCAGGTCGGAGCTGTGGCCGCAAGGTTGTCGGTGCATGTCGCGGCGGCAACCCTCGAACAAGCTGGTGGACACCAGCGGTGAGGGAAGCCGCCAAGCTGAAGGAGTCCTATCGGGCTTTATTGGCCTGTGGGACTCCGGGAAGCAGCTGATGTGTACCGGCAGTCGAAGCGGCAGGCGGCTCGGCTAGTCGCCGAGGCAAAAACTCGGGCGTGGGAAGAGTTCGGAGAGGCCATGTAGAAAGACTTCCGTACAGCTTCGAAGCGATTCTGGTCCACTATCCGGCGTCTCAGGAGGGGGAAGCAGTGCATACCAACACTGTTTGTTGTGAGGTGGTGTGCTGCTGACCTCGACTCGGGACGTCGTGCGTCGGTGGGCGGAATACTTCGGAATACCTCCTTAATCCCGCCAACACGTCTTCCATTGCGTAAGCAGAGCCTGAGGACTCTGGGTTGGATTCTCCCATCTCTGGTGCTGAGGTTGCCGAAGTTGTTAAAAAGCTCCTCGGTGGCAAGGCTCCGGGGGTGGATGAGATTCGCCTTGAGTACCTTAAGGCTCTGGATGTTGTGGGGCTGTGTTGGTTAACGCAGCTCTGCAGCATTGCGTGGACATCGGGGGCAGTTCCCCTAGATTGCCAGGCTGGGGTGGTTGTCCCACTATTTAAAAAGGGGGGCCGGAGGGTGTGTTCCAACTATAGAGGAATCACACTCTTAAGCCTCCCTGGTAACGTCTATTCAGGGGTTCTGGAAAGGAGGGTCCGTCGGATAGTCGAATCTCGGATTCAGGAAGAGCAGTGTGGTTTTCGTCCTGGCCGTGTAACACTGGACCAGCTCTACACCCTCAGCAGGATCCTGGAGGGGGCATAGGAGTTTGCCCAACCAGTCTACATGTGTTTTGTGGATCTGGAGAAGGCATTTGACCGTGTCCCCCGAGGGATCCTGTGGGAGGTACTCCGGGAGTATGGAGTACAAGGCCCTTTAATAAGGGCTGTCAGGTCTGGTCCGCATTGCCAGCAGTAAGTCAGACTTGTTTCCGGTGAGAGTTGGACTTCACCAAGGTTGCCCTTTGTCACCGATTCTGTTCATAACTTTTATGGACATAATTTCTAGGCGCAGCCAAGGTGTCGAGGGGATCTGTTTTGGTGGCCTTAGGATTGCGTCTCTGCTATTTGCGGATGACGTGGTCCTATTGGCTTCATCAGGGTGTGATTTACAGCTCTCACTTGAGCGGTTTGCAGCCGAGTGCGAAGTGGCCGGGATGAAAATCAGTGCCTCCAAATCCGAGACCATGGTCTTGAACCGGAAAAGGGTAGAGTGCCTTCTCCGGGTTGGGGAGGATGTGCTGCCCCTAGTGGAGGAATTCAAGTATCTTGAGGTCTTGTTCACGAATGAGGGGAAGATGGAGCGGGAGATCGACAGGCAGATTGGTGCGGCGTCTGCTGTGAAGCGGGCGCTGTACCGATCCGTTGTGGTGAAAGGAGAGCTGAGCCAAAAGGCGAAGCTCTCGATTTACCGGTCGATCTACGTTCCTACCCTCATCTATGGTCACAAACTTTGGGTCGTGACCGAAAGAACAAGATCCCGGATACAAGTGGCCGAAATGAGTTTTCTCCGTAGTGTCTCTGGGCTCTCCCTTAAACATAGGGTGAGGAGCTCAGTAATCAGGGGAGGACTCAGAGTAGAGCCGCTGCTCCTCCACATCGAGAGGAGCCAGTTGAGGTGGCTCGGGCATCTGGTTAAGATGCCTCCTGGACGCCTTCCTGGTGAGGTGTTCCGGGCACGTCCCACCAGGAGGAGGCCCAGGGGAAGACCCAGGACACGCTGGAGGGACTATGTCTCCCGGCTGGCCTGGGAACGCTTTGGGATTTCACCAGAGGAGCTGGCCCAAGTGGTCGGGGAGAGGGACGTCTGGGCCTCCCTACTGAAGCTGCTACCCCCGCGACCCGACCCCGGATAAGCGGAAGAAAACGGACGGACGGACAACAAGAAAAAAGTTGGAAAAGTACTGTGTCATGGTCGGTTTGATGTGTTTGGCCCACATGCAGAGAACACTGGCTCACAGGGAATAGTTTTACGGAGTTTATTGAAAATAACAGCAGGAAAAATGTTCGGGGAAGTAATTGCAGAACGAAAAGGGTTCACAATGGAGTGATCACGGGGAGAGAGACTCGGATGGGTGCACGAACGATCTGAAGGGACTGAAGGGACAAGGGAGAGAATAGTTAGGCGCGTCAGCACACGGAACTGGTGGTGAGGACGTGCGGCGTAAGCTTACCACTTAGACTCGGAAGCCGGACCGGAGGGGGGGGGGGGGCGCAACGGACTCAGCTCCAGACGGAGTGGTGCGGACAGATGATCGGGGGCGTAGGCGCAAGGCAGGGTCCGAGCAGCACTGGCGAAAATACAGGTAGCGGGAGGAACCAGACTGATCCGATGGGAGTCGTTGAGCAGGTGAGGTTACGTAGGCTGAAGCCACGGGACACAAGGGAGAACCTTAGAGACAAAAAAAGGAGCTTCTTAGAAAAGATCAAACAATTTGTCAGAGGACTAAGGCCGTCTAGCATACCGACAACGGTTAATACTCTGGCATCCTCCCGCTGTCCGAGCGCAGATCTTATAGTGCTGCAGAACACGCTGCAGGTGTGCGCGCCCCGCCCACCAGTCAACTGCCGTCACCTGTGGGAAAAGAGGAGGGAGAGAGCAGGGACGGCAGAAACTGTCTGGCTCTGCTCGCTGAGTCCTGACATACTGTATGGAGACTTAATGTTGGCCTAAGAACAATCAGTCACTTGATGGCCAATAAAACAAGAAATTAAAACATTTATTGAGCAGAATGATAAGGGTCAAGTTGACCCATCAGTCTTGTGGGTTTCGCTCAAGGCTGTAATTTGTGGAAGAAATAGCCAAGGCAAGGCAACATACATAAAGAAAAACAGAACTGAACAATACCTAAAACTAACAAATAATTTGAGAGAGCAAAAACATAGATTTCAATTAAAGAAAGACCAAAGGACACGAAAGGAAACACAAAATTTGTAATACAAGCTTGTAAATTTTCTAGATCAGGAAGTAGGGGAAAAAAAGCCAAATATCTTACAACTAGCTGATGCTACAATCCTTAAAATAAGAGAATAAATTTCACAAAAACTACAGACAAACCCAAAGGAGATAAAAAAAACTTCCATCAATACTATAACACATTATACTCACAAGAGGGGGCTCCTGACAAGGAATTGGTTTGTCATGTTTTTAAGTGTTTGGCCCACATGCAGACACAGACGGAAGCAGGAACAGTTTTAAGATATTTATTTAAAGGCTCAACAAAGAGGGAAGCACACGCTGTGTGCGACAGGTGAGGTCTGAATGTCAGGGCTGGAATGACTGCGGGAAGAAAGATGATATGTTTACATAGGGTCGAACCAGGGGGAAATGTTCCAGAAGCGACGCCGCTTACCGTTTGGATTGGGAGATCTGTCCAGGGGGGATGGGTGAAAAAGGAACTCTGTGACCATAACTCTCTGATGGTAGGTGGTGGTTGAGTGACAGAACGGCTGGCAGATGTTATACAGGCGGGGTGCCCGAACAGCACCACTGCGGCAGCAGGCAGGAGGAGCAGCTGGAAGAACCAAAGTGTGACTGATGAACCAGGAGAATCCAGGAAGGGGGTTCTCACGCCCGGCTTGGTACCACCAAGGGAGTATGAGTGGAGATGTCAGAGCAAACTCTGAGCAGTGAGGATTTGGATGACTGGTCCTCAGAGCATGGAGCCAAAACAGGTGAGTAAATTCAAAACATGACAAACTGGAGAAGACAGGAGACAGGATTAGTCCAAAAACAGGGTGTCCAAAAACTCACGGGTACGAAGCTTGGGAGACAGATCTGTGACCTAGGCATACCACGACAGGGTAACACTCTGGCGTCTTCCAGCTGTCTGTGCACTCCTTTTAAGCCTGAGACGAGGGTTCCTTAATGAGCCGCAGGTGCGGGCCACGCCCACCCGTCAACTGCAGCCACCTGTGAAGTAGAGTTGGAAAGCACGGAAAACAGAGAACCCTGATACAGTTAAAATGTTCTTAGATCAGTTAGACCTCCCTGGCATTGGAGAAATACAAAGCAAAAAACTCTCAACTGAAATTGCTATGAAAGAGTTAAATAAGGCTATAAGCAGATTAAAAGCAAGTAAGGCTCCAGGTAGCAACGGTTTCCCCAAGGAATGGTATAGGGTATTTGGGGAGGAACTGAAGCTACTTTTTCTTAGATCCTTCAACTATATTCACAAGGAATATAGAACATCTCCATCATGGAAGGAGGCAATTATAACTTTAATCCCCAAAGAAAACAAAACTAAAGAAAATTGTGCCAAATACAGGCCAATATCAATTTTAAATGTTGACTACAAATTATACACATCCATTATTACCAAAAGAATTAGCACATTTATCACTGATGTAATCGACGAATACCAGACTGGCTTTATAATAGGTAGGCAAAGTCATGACAGTATTAGAAGAACCCTCCACATAATACAGAGCATTACAAAATCAAACTTAGCCCTGATCAGCATAGATGCTGAAAAGACGTTTGATCGAGTGAATTGGGGCTTTTTATATCAAATGTTAGAAAAGTTTGGTTTTACTGAAGACTCAATTAGGTGTATAAAAGAAATCTGTCAAAAACCCACAGCAAGAATAAAAGTGAATGGTTCATTAATGAAGCGTTTTAGCTGAGTACATGAGTACATGACAAGGATGTTGTCTGAGCCTCATCCTATTCGTTCCATACACCGAACCGCTAGCCCAGGCGATACGGCAGTGTGTTGACCTGAAGGGTGTCAGTATAGGTGGAACAGACCAAACTTTTGGATTGTTTGCTGGTTATGTCTTGTTGTACATTGAAGATATTAATATCTCCTTACCTAGACTAATAGATCTATTACAAGAATGTAATACATATGCCGGATATAAGTTGTAAATCTCAAAAACCCAAATTTTACTTTTCAACCATGCCCACTCTGCTGCAGTGGTGAATAAATATTGTATCAAGTAGGATGCAAAAAAAATTAATATATTGGAGTGTTTTTGACTAAGGATCCATCACTTTTATATGAGGATAATTATAACCCAATTAATCAAAATCTGAAAGCAGATAATGAAAGATGGTCCATGTACCCATTAGACTTTACTAGCAGGATAAATGTGATAAAAATTAAACTTCTACCAAGACTGCTTTATTTATTCCAAGCACTCCCTGTTGACGTACCATCTAAACAATACATAGAGTAGGATAAGATACCACCACTGTGGTAACAGACCCAGAATTAGGTATTCAACAGTACAGGTACCTAAGAACAATGGTGGTATGGCCCTTCATAATTTGAAATTATATTTTTATGCAGCACAACTTTGTTACCTGTGTTACTGGTGTGACCCTAATTCTTTTGCCAGATGGAAAGAGGTTAAGACATGTATCCCTGGGCAACAGGTACAGACTTTCCTGGGAGAGGACCGTATACCTGATCCTTTGAAAAAAATGCTCTTAACTCAGTGACCAAATACACATTGGATACCTTGTTCAATTCGATTTATATAGTGCCAATTCATGATAAATGTCATCTCAAGGCACTTGAGATGCAGCAATACCCTGCAACAATCTCTCATACTGAGCAAGCATGAAGCAACAGTGGAGAGGAAAACTCCCCTTTTGCGGGAAGGAAAAACCTCCAGGAGAACCAGGCTCAGTGTGGCCATCTGCCTCGACCGCCTTGGGGTTAGAGAAGACAGAACAGAGACACAAAAAGCACACAAGCACACATTGATCTAGGAATCCTTTCTATGTTATATGGTAATAGTGGATGAGCTGTCTTCCCTGGATGATGTCACAGCTAACAGAGTGCCAGACCAGGTGTACTATTATGAAGAAAAAATGACAGAACAAAAAGGTAAAATATGAAATAACAACAATCAATGCAAATTTGATAACAGAAGGAGAAATCAGCAGAGTGAAAAAATAGACCCTGATGTCCCCCAGCAGACTAAGCCTATAGCAGCATAATTGTGGAGATAGCTTAGGGTAAACTAAGCCATTTTAACTCATTCTTAATATGTTTTGTCAAAAAGGAAAGTTTTAAGCCTAGTCTTAGAAGTAGTCACAGTGTCTGCCGCACGGACCAAATCTGGGAGTTGGTTCCACAGGAGAGGAGTCTGATAACTAAAGGGCCTGCCTCCCATTTTACTTTTAGAGAATCTAGGAACCACCAGCAGACCTGCAGTCTGAGAGTGAAGTGCTCTCAGGTTCAAGTTCAAAATAGCAAGACAACTAAAATTTAACAAGGAAAGGAAAATACTAAAATGGATAGCTTTCAACACAGATTTTAAGCCAGGTATGCTTGACTCAACATTTAAGAATTGAATGGGCGTCTGTGGCTCAGTGGGTTGAGTAGTTGTCTTGCAATCGGAAGGTTGTGGGATCAATTCCAGCTTCCCCTTGTCACATGGCAATGTGCCCTTGGGCAAGGCACTTAACCCTAAGTTGCCTACCGAGCTGCTAATCAGTGTATATGGTTGTGTGTTAGTGAGTGTGACTCAGTGAATGGCTGTAGTGTCCAGCACTTTGAGTGGTCAGTATGACTGGAAAGGTGCTATATAAGTTCAGTCCATTTGACATTTACAAGGGTCTAACAGCCTTTTGTACTATAGTGAAAAATTCTGAGAGGAAAAGGTTTCAAGAATTGAAGGATACATTTAGAAATGTAATCAGAACTTATTTAGATTTTATTATTTATTTATAGCTCAGAGAATAATATAATAAAGAAATAAAATGTGAGAGGGATAGAGTGGCAGGAGGAAATATCAGCCTAAAAATTAACAAACCCATATTTTTGTGGCACACAAGTTTTTCCACAGTATTCCTCAGCACATGCTTTAATAATCCATAAACCGGGTAACAATCAAACATAAACCCCACACAAGCTGGTGACTTTTTAAATTCGGAGACATCCCTAACAGTTATTTATTCTCAAGGCTCATAATTTCTTTCATTTTGTATGGTATTCAGTATTTGGTATCAACCTTAAGACGAAGGTCAGTTTTTCCATTTGGGAAATGTCCTATTCATGATCTCATGTTCGTGATAATGATGAGCCTGATTCATGCCTTCAGCTTTATTTGTTGGCTAAAATATTGTCATACATTCTCATAGTGGTAATATTCCCTACATGCAGTTTTATTTTGCCATGAAAGGTTAATTGTAGAAATGTGTAGCATGCTATTTGGATGTTAAAACTTTATCCTGGATAGTTTTATTTTTGTCTGACAAATAAGGTGTCATAGGTTATTCATGTTTTATACATGACTCTCATTATTTCTATGTGAAGATAATCTTAAACTATATGATTTAAAGAAGGTCGGTGAAAACCTGTATTCGCTTGTTCTGCTGTAAATCTCAAATAATCAGTTTGTGAATATTTTGGGGTCTTTTTGTCATGTAAATGCCTGCACCACTGTGTATATCGGGTCATCTTGTGGCTGTGTCTTTGAACATTCCGGTATTTGGTTACATTCACATCTAGTGAATCATTTGTTGTTTTCAGACCTTTGGTTTGTGCAGATCCCTCATTCTTTATATTTTGCCTTTAGTGAAACTGACATTCCAAACATGTTTTAGATTAGTCCCATTCAGTATTTTTTTTTTTGGGTTTGCGAAAGAATCTTTTAAAAAATCTTTTAAAATGTTTTTGTTGTCTACTTTCCCAAGCTGTTTTTCAAGCTGTCTCCTCGCCAAGTCTAAGAGTGTTGACTTAATATTATTTGTTCAGCCTTGTTTTAGAGAAGCAGTTTTTATTAGGATGTTTAGGCACTTTTTACTAGCAGTGTTTCACAAATAAACTTACCTTTACTTCTCAGTTCCTCTGCTTTCTGGCTGATGTTTTTGTCACTTTTGAATACTGCCGGTGCTTTCACTCTAGTGCTAGCATGAGACGGACTCTACAACCCACACAAGTGGTTCAGGTAGTGCAGCTCATCCAGGATGGCAAATCATTGCGAGCTGTGGCAAGAAGGTTTGCTGTGTCTCTCAGCGTAGTGTCTAGAGCATAGAGGGGCTACCAGGAGACAGGCCAGTACATCAAGAGATGTGGAGGAGGCCACCCAGGCACTGTAGGGATGTCATACAGGCACATGGAGGCCACACATGCTTCTGAGCCTCATTTTGACATGTTTTAAGGACATTACATCAAAGTCGGATCCGCCTGTAGTGTGTTTTTCCACTTAAAGTTTGAGTGTTGCTCCAAATCCAAACCTCCATGGTTTGATTTCCATTGATGATTATTGTGATTTTGTTGTCAGCACATTCAACTATGTAAAGAACAAAGCATTTAATAAGAAGGTTTAGTTGAAGGAGCCAGCAAAAATTGTATATTTTAACTTATAAGCTAAAATGTTAGCATTAGAGGTTAAAGAAATGGTCCAGTGAAGTCAGACTTCCAAGTACAAATATTGTGGGTTTCTAATAAACTATTTCCCTCAAAATGGCACTCTATAAATACAAGTTATTCTCACGTTCTGTTCTGGTCTATGTTTATTATTTGGTTTAATAGCTCTTTCCGCCTTTGGGTTTATTTCCGTTTTTGGATTCTAGTTTAGCCCCTTTTTTGTGTGTGTTATCTGGTCCCTGTTTTTGCTCTGTTTTTAGTTCTGTGCTTGGTTTGTTCGGTTTTGTCTTAGGTTTATTTTCAAGTGTCCTGTCTGCTCCCTTAATCACTCCCGCCTGTCCTTGATTAGTTTCCCTCCGCTCACCTGTCTATCCGCCTATTTAAACCTCCCTCAGTCCTCTGCTACCTGTCGGGTCGTCACCTATTATTCCATGTGTGCATCCCCTGTTTGTGGTCCCCTCCTGGTAAGAGCTCCCAGCGTCTTGATCCTGTTTTGTAACCTATTCTGTATTGTTCTGCCCAGTTCTGTTTAGCTGTCAAGTGTCGCCTGGATGTCTGCCTTACCCCTTTTTTGGATCCTATTCTGTTTGCCCGTTTGATTCCCTTTCCTCGCCTTCCCTCAAATAAATCACCGTTAAAAGCATTGCAACTTTGTTTGGCTGAATTCCGGATTCTTCACACTATTCATGACAGTTATAGCCATAGTTTAAAAATGTTTGTTTGCTCTTCTGACAATTTTTCATTAAATCTTTCACACACAACTTTACAGCATACCTTTAGTGAATGGCTTGTACTTGTACTTGTATAGCGCGTTTAACTAGTCTTGACGACCTCCAAAGCGCTTTACACTACAGTTCAGTCATTCACCCATTCACACACACATTCACACCCTGACGGTGGTAAGCTATGTTAGTAGCTACAGCTGCCCTGGGGCAGACTGACAGAGGCGAGGCTGCCATGCACCGGCGCCACCGGGCCCTCTGACCACCGCCAGTGAACATGCAGTTTATCTGAAAAAAACAACAACAGAGAAACACGTTGTTATTAAGATCAGGGGGAGTGGCTTTTCCTTTCAGTTTTTCCATATTTTACCATGGTTTCTGTTACTTTTAGCAAGGTTTTTAGTTGCGTGTTTTTAATGTTTGTTACGTATCTCTTATTGCCTAAATCGCTCACACCTGTGTAAACTGAGCAACTATTAAGGAAGCAGCACCAGGCTTTTTAAAGAGAATGATCTTGAAACTTTTGCCATTTCTAACAAAGCAAGGATGCTTTGTTAGATGCACCTAGAGCAGCATCTTGGCTACATCTTGGGCTGTCAAAAATCTGTAATGGTTATAATGTACTTCTCACAATGTAGAAAGGCAAAAATTGGATTCCAAACATGTTGCAAAGGAACATTCTATGAGCCTGGTCATTAGATACAGCAACAAACTGTTTGAACCCAGTGAAATTCAAATTTAACATGATTCAGATAATTTGTGCGCTAAAACAAAAGGGAGCTGTCCAAAAACTAGTCTTTTTGGAAACACGCTTAAAGCTTGTGGGGAGACCTAATTTAGATCTTCTGTGACTTAAATCAGTCATTTTAGCTGCTGTAATGCAAGTGGTCTGTCAAAAAATTTAATATAATTCACTTCTCACACCTCAGAAAGGCAGAAATTGGATGCAAAATGTGCTGCAAAGGAACATTATATGAGCCCGGTCATTAGAAACAGCAGCACGCTGTTTAAACCCAGTGAAATTCAGATTTAACATGATTCAGACAATTTGTGAGCTAAAACATAAGAGAGCAGTCAGAAAACTAAGGTGTGTGAAAACAATGCTTAAACCTTGTGGGGAGACCTAATTCTGTCCTTCTGACACCTAAATAAGTAATTTTGGCTGCTCTAATGCAAGTGGGCTCTCAAAGAATGTAATGGTTATAATTCACTTGTCACACCTCAGAAAGGCAGAAATTGGAAGCCAAATATGCTGCAAATGAACATTCTATGAGTCCGGTCATTAGAAACAGCAGCACACTTTTTAAACCCAGTGAAATTCAAATTTAACATGATTCAGACAATTTGTGCGCTAAAATAGAAGAGAGCAGTCAAAAAACTAAGGTGTGTGGAAACACTGCTTAAACCTTGTGGGGAGACCTAATTTGGTCCTTCTGACACCTAAATTGTCAGGGTTCTCTGGCCGTTTCTCAATATGTGTTCTTGAGCGTTCTCGTGTGCTTGTGTGCTCGTGACACGTCATCAGCCTCAGCCCGAGCACTGTTCCAATTGCCGAGAACGCCAAATCGAGAACGTGCCGAATTCCCCGGATGATGTTCTCGCCCGCCCTCTTTATCAAGCATTTATCAGAGCAGACTTGTGCGTTCTTCAGACTGACCGCTTGCCCAGAATGCACCGCGGCCGCAGCTTGATTCGAGACAGCGCAAACAGAGCTCACAGCAGTAAGTTAAAAATTCCCTTTTCTGCTGCTGCTGTTGTTCTTCAAAAGTACCTTTTCCAATCGTTTGAGGCGAGAACATTATACTTTTAACTTTCCCTGTGTGGCCTGTTTACAGAGTTGGTGCGTAATTAAAAAAAAGTGGTGTGCATAGTACCGCTGATTATGATTTATTTGTTTTGTGTTTATCTGACTGATGTGTGTTGCTTTATGAACTCAATACTTGCTGGAATAAATTGTAAATGTCTGCCAAGGATGACAGCAACATATAAAATAAATAAATTCTCTAAATGTTTTTCCTATCTAAGTGAGTTTCTTCTGAGTCAGGACACGGATAATTGAGAGGAGAAAGAGGGAAAGAAAACAATGGTAATAATAGTATATGAAAAAACAGACATTTACTTTATACAAATGTTTAATCTTTGGAACAGAATGAAGGTGTAATATATTCAACAAATTATTAACAGTTACTAACATGGTTTAAAACAAAGAAATAACTCCGATTAAGATCTTATACAAATAGACAATGCCTATAAACTTACAATTAAAAATAGTAGGAATGTAAATTATTTAATGGTGGTGGAAAAAAAATGAAATGAAGCAGCATGTGGACATGACTCCAACTGATCTACATTAGCTCAGGTGTAGTCATGTTCACTTAAACATGCAGCCAGCTGGAGCAGCTCCCTGTCTTCAGCCGCCGGATGGTCGTCCTCCTCTGGGTCAACCTTCTCCTCCTCCACATCTAGCTGGTCCTCTGCCTCTATACTAATATTGTGGAGGATGCAGCAGGCGGCGATTACATTTGGGGCAAACGCCGGGCGGACCTCCAACGCCCTAAAGAAGATGGAACGCCACTGTGTCTTCAGACCACCAAAGGCACGCTCAATGATGTTAATCAGCCTTACCGTGGTTCCTGTTGTAGCGTTCCTCCACTAGACCTGTACCAAATATAAAATAACTTGTAATTTATGTAATATGCTGATATGTCTTAACCTTCTATCCAATTAATATAATCTATGTATCAATTGTGTGTCATTGCTGGCTCTATTTAAGGACAAGAAGGTAAGAGATCTTACTGGCAAGCTGTTTTCACTGCGGGCCAGCCAGTGAAAACAGCACCTCTATGTCCTGTGGCCATCCATGGGCCTGGATGGATGGGCAGCAGCTGAAGGAGGAAGATGATGGTGGCCCTGTTTAGCCTGAAGGCTGGTTTTAGGTCCCCTTCATTAAAAAAATATTTGGAGGATTGGCACATCCTCACATATTTTGTTTCTGTTTCTTTCTGTAAATAAAAAATGCCCAATGTTACCATAATTGTTTTTTTCAATTCTCACCTTTTCACAACATAAAACTATAACTGCTTAACATGCAGATTAATATAGTTCTCAAGAAAGAAAAGGTAAAATGTATAGTAAATGTAACAAATGGCTTCCCTTCTCTGGTATTTTTACCATTTCACTGAAAAATGAGCTGAACTAACTGCACATAATTTATAGATTAATCACTGTAAAGGTGGACAGACATAAAAATGTTTTTTTCCTTTCTTAATCAATGCTGTGAAGGTCAGGAGGTGCAATAAAGTAGCTTAACCCTACTGTTACTAATTCAAAATTGGCTCTTCATTTTAATTATTTATAGAAAAATAGTCACAATTGCAACCTGATCACGTTTTTATTACCATCCTCAATGTTTTTTAAAGATAAAAGTAGGAAATAGGCTGTCAATCTTAAAATGCCTACCAGTTGGCAATAGATGGGTGAGCAAAGCCTGCCTTCTGAGCCTCCTCTGCCGCATCAATCTTCTCCTTGCTCGGATTTGCCTCCTCAACTGCCTCACCTCCTCTTCAGCCTGCTGGTAAAGCTGACCAACGACTGAAGCAACAGCAACATTGCTCCTTGCTCAAATTTTGCTTCTACAAAGTGCTGATTTTTAAAGAAGATTCAATCGCCTCTACAACTACAACAATTACAACTCCCCACAAAAAAATTCCTGCTATTGCTGGTTTTATACCCACAGTTCTGTAATTTGTTTTAGATATTTTATTAGACTTTGTAGAAATTAATAAAAAAAACATTTTCAATAAGATATTGAAGTGTAGCATATAAATAGTTTTGAACGTTAAAGAAATGGTCAAGAGCTGCGGGTGTGATGACGTCACGAGTAGACTTCTGTTCCAATACACAATACGTGCTGCGTGCTCGCGTTCTCATCAAGTCCGATCTTCCTGTGTTCTTACCCAGAGCAGACTTGACGAGAACGCGAGTACGGACTCGCGTTCTCGTGAATTGAGAAACGGCTTCTGTGTTGTCCTGCTCTAACTCTGCTCCTCAGGTGTGCCTAGTTGGCTGAGGGGGCGTGGCCCACACCTGCAGCTCGTTTCAGGTGGCTTCCTCTAGCTTCTTAAGCAAAGCACTGACAGATGGAAGACGCCAGAGCCTTAAACCAGTCGTGGTACGACGTGGCCTCTGACCAAACTCCTGGAAACCTGCTTGTGAGTTTTTTGTCTTTGAACTTTGGCAAATTTTGGAGCTCCCTGTTTTGTCACAGTTTTTGTGCTTGGATGAACTCACCTGCCTTGACGTCTCGTCCGAAGAATCAGATCTCCAGAATTCTCTCGCCCAGATTTTGCTCTGGCTCTCCCCTAATACTCCCTGGGTGTTACCCAGTGGGGCCTGTGATTCCCCCTCCAGGATTCTACTGGTTCTTCCTTCACTCTGGTCAATCCATCTGTTACCCAGTTCCGTGGAAGCTTGCTCTGGATCCCACACAGGCAACATCTGCCGCCCTTCAGCCTCTAGCCGCAAAACACCAACAGGGGTAGGATCACAGAGTTCTCTCGGCACTACTTCCTCCCGGTTCGGTCCGCCCAACTTTATGGTAAGCAGTGCAGCTTCTAGTAGTTCTCCTGGTTCATTTCCCAAAGTCATTGCTCTTTTCATTTCATTTATAACAGCACCACACGTTTTAAAACCCAGTGAAATTCAAATTTAACATGATTCAGATGATTTGGGCGCTTAAAATGAAGGGAGCTGTCCAACAACTAGGGTGTTGGGAAACACTGCTTAAACCTTGTGGGGAGACCTAACTTGGTCCTTCTGACACCTAAATAAGTCATTTTGGCTGCTCTAATGCAATAGGGGTGTTAAAAATTGGAATGGTTATAATTCAATTGTCACAAATCAGAAAGGCAGAAATTGGAAGCCAAATAAGCTGCAAATGAACATTCTATGAGCCCGGTCATTATTAACAGCAGCACACTTTTTAAACCCAGTGAAAATCAAATTTAACATGATTCCGACGTTTTGTGCGCTAAAAGAGAGGGGAGCACTCAAAAAACTAAGGTGTGTGGAAACACTGCCTTAACCTTGTGGGGCGACATTATTGGGTCCTTCTGACACCATCACTTTGGCTGCTCTAATGCAACTGGTGCTGTTAAAAATGTAATGGTTATAATTCACTTCTCACACCTCAGAAAGGCAGAAATTAGAAGCCAAATATGCTGCAAATGAACATTCTATGAGCCTGGTCATTGGTAACACCAGAACACTGTTTAAACTCAGTGAAATTCATATTTAACATGATTCAGACGATTTGGGCGCTAAAACAGAAGAGAGCAGTCAATAAACTCAGGTGTGTGAAAACAATTCTTAAACCTTGTAGGGAGACCTAATTTGGTCCTTCCGACACCTAAATAAGTCATTTTGGCTGCTCTAATGCGAAAGGCCACTCAAAGAATGTAAAAGGTATAATTAACTTCTCACACCTCAGAAAGGCAGAAATTTGATGCCAGATATGCTGCAAATGAACATTCTATTTGCCCGGTCATTATTAACAGCAGAACACTGTTTAAACTCAGTGAAATTCATATTTAACATGATTTCGGCGCTAAAAAAGAAGAGAACAGTCAACAAACTCAGGTGTGTGGAAACAATGCTTACACCTTGTGGGGAGACCTAATTTGGTCCTTCTGACACCTAAATAGGTCTTTTTTTGGTGCTCTAATGCAAAAGGCCACTGAAAGAATGTAATGGTTATAATTCACTTCTCACAGCTCAGAAAGGCAGAAATTTGATGCCAGATATGCTGCAAATGAACATTCTATTTGCCCGGTCATTAGTAACAGCAGAACACTGTTTAAACTCAGTGAAATTCATATTTAACATGATTCAGACGATTTGGGCGCTAAAACAGATGGAAGCAGTCCAACAAGCTAAGGTGTGTGGAAACAATGCTTACACCTTGTGGGGAGACCTAATTTGGTCCTTCTGACACCTAAATAAGTCTTTTTTGCTGCTCTAATGCAAAAGGGCCACTGAAAGAATGTAATGGTTATAATTCACTTCTCACAGCTCAGAAAGGCAGAAATTTGATGCCAGATATGCTGCAAATGAACATTCTATTTGCCCGGTCATTATTAACAGCAGAACACTGTTTAAACTCAGTGAAATTCATATTTAACATGATTCAGACGATTTGGGCGCTAAAACAGAAGAGAGCAGTCAACAACTCAGGATGTGTGGAAACAATGCTTACGCCTTGTGGGGAGACCTAATTTAGTCCTTCTGACACCTAAATAAGTCTTTTTTGCTGCTCTAATGCAAAAGGCCACTGAAAGAATGTAATTGTTATAATTCACTTCTCACAGCTCAGAAAGGCAGAAATTTGATGCCAGATATGCTGCAAATGAACATTCTATTTGCCCGGTCATTATTAACAGCAGAACACTGTTTAAACTCAGTGAAATTCATATTTAACATGATTCAGACGATTTGGGCGCTAAAACAGATGAGAGCAGTCAACAACTCAGAGTGTGTGGAAACAATGCTTACACCTTGTGGGGAGACCTAATTTGGTCCTTCTGACACCTAAATAAGTCTTTTTTGCTGCTCTAATGCAAAAGGCCACTGAAAGAATGTAATGGTTATAATTCACTTCTCACAGCTCAGAAAGGCAGAAATTTGATGCCAGATATGCTGCAAATGAACATTCTATTTGCCCGGTCATTATTAACAGCAGAACACTGTTTAAACTCAGTGAAATTCATATTTAACATGATTCAGACGATTTGGGCGCTAAAACAGAAGAGAGCAGTCAATAAACTCAGATGTGTGGAAACAATGCTTACACCTTGTGGGGAGACCTAATTTGGTCCTTCTGACACCTAAATAAGTCTTTTTTGCTGCTCTAATGCAAAAGGCCACTGAAAGAATGTAATGGTTATAATTCACTTCTCACAGCTCAGAAAGGCAGAAATTTGATGCCAGATATGCTGCAAATGAACATTCTATTTGCCCGGTCATTATTAACAGCAGAACACTGTTTAAACTCAGTGAAATTCATATTTAACATGATTCAGACGATTTGGGCGCTAAAACAGATGGAGCTGTCCAACAGCTAAGGTGTGTGGAAACAATGCTTACACCTTGTGGGGAGACCTAATTTGGTCCTTCTGACACCTAAATAAGTCTTTTTTGCTGCTCTAATGCAAAAGGCCACTGAAAGAATGTAATGGTTATAATTCACTTCTCACAGCTCAGAAAGGCAGAAATTTGATGCCAGATATGCTGCAAATGAACATTCTATTTGCCCGGTCATTATTAACAGCAGAACACTGTTTAAACTCAGTGAAATTCATATTTAACATGATTCAGACGATTTGGGCGCTAAAACAGAAGAGAGCAGTCAATAAACTCAGGTGTTTGGAAACAATGCTTACACCTCGTGGGGAGACCTAATTTGGACCTTCTGACACCTAAATAAGTCTTTTTTGCTGCTCTAATGCAAAAGGCCACTGAAAGAATGTAATGGTTATAATTCACTTCTCACAGCTCAGAAAGGCAGAAATTTGATGCCAGATATGCTGCAAATGAACATTCTATTTGCCCGGTCATTATTAACAGCAGAACACTGTTTAAACTCAGTGAAATTCATATTTAACATGATTCAGACGATTTGGGCGCTAAAACAGAAGAGAGCAGTCAATAAACTCAGATGTGTGGAAACAATGCTTACACCTTGTGGGGAGACCTAATTTGGTCCTTCTGACACCTAAATAAGTCTTTTTTGCTGCTCTAATGCAAAAGGCCACTGAAAGAATGTAATGGTTATAATTCACTTCTCACAGCTCAGAAAGGCAGAAATTTGATGCCAGATATGCTGCAAATGAACATTCTATTTGCCCGGTCATTATTAACAGCAGAACACTGTTTAAACTCAGTGAAATTCATATTTAACATGATTCAGACGATTTGGGCGCTAAAACAGATGAGAGCTGTCCAACAGCTAAGGTGTGTGGAAACAATGCTTACACCTTGTGGGGAGACCTAATTTGGTCCTTCTGACACCTAAATAAGTCTTTTTTGCTGCTCTAATGCAAAAGGCCACTGAAAGAATGTAATGGTTATAATTCACTTCTCACAGCTCAGAAAGGCAGAAATTTGATGCCAGATATGCTGCAAATGAACATTCTATTTGCCCGGTCATTATTAACAGCAGAACACTGTTTAAACTCAGTGAAATTCATATTTAACATGATTCAGACGATTTGGGCGCTAAAACAGAATGGGAGCTGTCAACAGCTAAGGTGTGTGGAAACAATGCTTACACCTTGTGGGGAGACCTAATTTGGTCCTTCTGACACCTAAATAAGTCTTTTTTGCTGCTCTAATGCAAAAGGCCACTGAAAGAATGTAATGGTTATAATTCACTTCTCACAGCTCAGAAAGGCAGAAATTTGATGCCAGATATGCTGCAAATGAACATTCTATTTGCCCGGTCATTATTAACAGCAGAACACTGTTTAAACTCAGTGAAATTCATATTTAACATGATTCAGACGATTTGGGCGCTAAAACAGAAGAGAGCAGTCAATAAACTCAGATGTGTGGAAACAATGCTTACACCTTGTGGGGAGACCTAATTTGGTCCTTCTGACACCTAAATAAGTCTTTTTTGCTGCTCTAATGCAAAAGGCCACTGAAAGAATGTAATGGTTATAATTCACTTCTCACAGCTCAGAAAGGCAGAAATTTGATGCCAGATATGCTGCAAATGAACATTCTATTTGCCCGGTCATTATTAACAGCAGAACACTGTTTAAACTCAGTGAAATTCATATTTAACATGATTCAGACGATTTGGGCGCTAAAACAGATGGAGCATGTCAACAACTCAGGTGTGTGGAAACAATGCTTACACCTTGTGGGGAGACCTAATTTGGTCCTTCTGACACCTAAATAAGTCTTTTTTGCTGCTCTAATGCAAAAGGCCACTGAAAGAATGTAATGGTTATAATTCACTTCTCACAGCTCAGAAAGGCAGAAATTTGATGCCAGATATGCTGCAAATGAACATTCTATTTGCCCGGTCATTATTAACAGCAGAACACTGTTTAAACTCAGTGAAATTCATATTTAACATGATTCAGACGATTTGGGCGCTAAAACAGAAGAGAGCAGTCAATAAACTCAGATGTGTGGAAACAATGCTTACACCTTGTGGGGAGACCTAATTTGGTCCTTCTGACACCTAAATAAGTCTTTTTTGCTGCTCTAATGCAAAAGGCCACTGAAAGAATGTAATGGTTATAATTCACTTCTCACAGCTCAGAAAGGCAGAAATTTGATGCCAGATATGCTGCAAATGAACATTCTATTTGCCCGGTCATTATTAACAGCAGAACACTGTTTAAACTCAGTGAAATTCATATTTAACATGATTCAGACGATTTGGGCGCTAAAACAGAATGAGAGCAGTCAACAACTCAGGATGTGTGGAAACAATGCTTACACCTTGTGGGGAGACCTAATTTGGTCCTTCTGACACCTAAATAAGTCTTTTTTGCTGCTCTAATGCAAAAGGCCACTGAAAGAATGTAATGGTTATAATTCACTTCTCACAGCTCAGAAAGGCAGAAATTTGATGCCAGATATGCTGCAAATGAACATTCTATTTGCCCGGTCATTATTAACAGCAGAACACTGTTTAAACTCAGTGAAATTCATATTTAACATGATTCAGACGATTTGGGCGCTAAAACAGAATGAGAGCTGTCAACAACTCAGGTGTGTGGAAACAATGCTTACACCTTGTGGGGAGACCTAATTTGGTCCTTCTGACACCTAAATAAGTCTTTTTTGCTGCTCTAATGCAAAAGGCCACTGAAAGAATGTAATGGTTATAATTCACTTCTCACAGCTCAGAAAGGCAGAAATTTGATGCCAGATATGCTGCAAATGAACATTCTATTTGCCCGGTCATTATTAACAGCAGAACACTGTTTAAACTCAGTGAAATTCATATTTAACATGATTCAGACGATTTGGGCGCTAAAACAGATGGGAGCTGTCCAACAGCTAAGGTGTGTGGAAACAATGCTTACACCTTGTGGGGAGACCTAATTTGGTCCTTCTGACACCTAAATAAGTCTTTTTTGCTGCTCTAATGCAAAAGGCCACTGAAAGAATGTAATGGTTATAATTCACTTCTCACAGCTCAGAAAGGCAGAAATTTGATGCCAGATATGCTGCAAATGAACATTCTATTTGCCCGGTCATTATTAACAGCAGAACACTGTTTAAACTCAGTGAAATTCATATTTAACATGATTCAGACGATTTGGGCGCTAAAACAGAAGAGAGCAGTCAATAAACTCAGATGTGTGGAAACAATGCTTACACCTTGTGGGGAGACCTAATTTAGTCCTTCTGACACCTAAATAAGTCTTTTTTGCTGCTCTAATGCAAAAGGCCACTGAAAGAATGTAATGGTTATAATTCACTTCTCACAGCTCAGAAAGGCAGAAATTTGATGCCAGATATGCTGCAAATGAACATTCTATTTGCCCGGTCATTATTAACAGCAGAACACTGTTTAAACTCAGTGAAATTCATATTTAACATGATTCAGACGATTTGGGCGCTAAAACAGAAGAGAGCAGTCAACAAACTCAGATGTGTGGAAACAATGCTTACACCTTGTGGGGAGACCTAATTTGGTCCTTCTGACACCTAAATAAGTCTTTTTTGCTGCTCTAATGCAAAAGGCCACTGAAAGAATGTAATGGTTATAATTCACTTCTCACAGCTCAGAAAGGCAGAAATTTGATGCCAGATATGCTGCAAATGAACATTCTATTTGCCCGGTCATTATTAACAGCAGAACACTGTTTAAACTCAGTGAAATTCATATTTAACATGATTCAGACGATTTGGGCGCTAAAACAGATGGGAGCTGTCCAACAGCTAAGGTGTGTGGAAACAATGCTTACACCTTGTGGGGAGACCTAATTTGGTCCTTCTGACACCTAAATAAGTCTTTTTTGCTGCTCTAATGCAAAAGGCCACTGAAAGAATGTAATGGTTATAATTCACTTCTCACAGCTCAGAAAGGCAGAAATTTGATGCCAGATATGCTGCAAATGAACATTCTATTTGCCCGGTCATTATTAACAGCAGAACACTGTTTAAACTCAGTGAAATTCATATTTAACATGATTCAGACGATTTGGGCGCTAAAACAGAAGAGAGCAGTCAACAAACTCAGATGTGTGGAAACAATGCTTACACCTTGTGGGGAGACCTAATTTGGTCCTTCTGACACCTAAATAAGTCTTTTTTGCTGCTCTAATGCAAAAGGCCACTGAAAGAATGTAATGGTTATAATTCACTTCTCACAGCTCAGAAAGGCAGAAATTTGATGCCAGATATGCTGCAAATGAACATTCTATTTGCCCGGTCATTATTAACAGCAAAACACTGTTTAAACTGAGTGAAATTCATATTTAGCATGATTCAGACGATTTGGGCGCTAAAACAGAAGAGGGCATTCAACAAACTCAGATGTGTGGAAACAATGCTTACACCTTGTGGGGAGACCTAATTTGGTCCTTCTGACACCTAAATAAGTCTTTTTTGCTGCTCTAATGCAAAAGGCCACTGAAAGAATGTAATGGTTATAATTCACTTCTCACAGCTCAGAAAGGCAGAAATTTGATGCCAGATATGCTGCAAATGAACATTCTATTTGCCCGGTCATTATTAACATCAGAACAATGTTTAAACTCAGTGAAATTCATATTTAACATGATTCAGACGATTTGGGCGCTAAAACAGAAGAGAGCAGTCAACAGCTAAGGTGTGTGGAAAAAATGCTTACACCTTGTGGGGAGACCTAATTTGGTCATTCTAACACCTAAATAAGTCTTTTTTGCTGCTCTAATGCAAAAGGCCACTGAAAGAATGTAATGGTTATAATTCACTTCTCACAGCTCAGAAAGGCAGAAATTTGATGCCAGATATGCTGCAAATGAACATTCTATTTGCCCGGTCATTATTAACAGCAGAACACTGTTTAAACTCAGTGAAATTCATATTTAACATGATTCAGACGATTTGGGCGCTAAAACAGAAGAGAGCAGTCAACAAACTCAGATGTGTGGAAACAATGCTTACACCTTGTGGGGAGACCTAATTTGGTCCTTCTGACACCTAAATAAGTCTTTTTTGCTGCTCTAATGCAAAAGGCCACTGAAAGAATGTAATGGTTATAATTCACTTCTCACAGCTCAGAAAGGCAGAAATTTGATGCCAGATATGCTGCAAATGAACATTCTATTTGCCCGGTCATTATTAACAGCAGAACACTGTTTAAACTCAGTGAAATTCATATTTAACATGATTCAGACGATTTGGGCGCTAAAACAGAATGGGAGCAGTCAACAAGCTCAGGTGTGTGGAAACAATGCTTACACCTTGTGGGGAGACCTAATTTGGTCCTTCTGACACCTAAATAAGTCTTTTTTGCTGCTCTAATGCAAAAGGCCACTGAAAGAATGTAATGGTTATAATTCACTTCTCACAGCTCAGAAAGGCAGAAATTTGATGCCAGATATGCTGCAAATGAACATTCTATTTGCCCGGTCATTATTAACAGCAGAACACTGTTTAAACTCAGTGAAATTCATATTTAACATGATTCAGACGATTTGGGCGCTAAAACAGAATGGAGCTGTCAACAGCTAAGGTGTGTGGAAACAATGCTTACACCTTGTGGGGAGACCTAATTTGGTCCTTCTGACACCTAAATAAGTCTTTTTTGCTGCTCTAATGCAAAAGGCCACTGAAAGAATGTAATGGTTATAATTCACTTCTCACAGCTCAGAAAGGCAGAAATTTGATGCCAGATATGCTGCAAATGAACATTCTATTTGCCCGGTCATTATTAACAGCAGAACACTGTTTAAACTCAGTGAAATTCATATTTAACATGATTCAGACGATTTGGGCGCTAAAACAGAAGAGAGCAGTCAACAAACTCAGATGTGTGGAAACAATGCTTACACCTTGTGGGGAGACCTAATTTGGTCCTTCTGACACCTAAATAAGTCTTTTTTGCTGCTCTAATGCAAAAGGCCACTGAAAGAATGTAATGGTTATAATTCACTTCTCACAGCTCAGAAAGGCAGAAATTTGATGCCAGATATGCTGCAAATGAACATTCTATTTGCCCGGTCATTATTAACAGCAGAACACTGTTTAAACTCAGTGAAATTCATATTTAACATGATTCAGACGATTTGGGCGCTAAAACAGAAGAGAGCAGTCAACAAACTCAGATGTGTGGAAACAATGCTTACACCTTGTGGGGAGACCTAATTTGGTCCTTCTGACACCTAAATAAGTCTTTTTTGCTGCTCTAATGCAAAAGGCCACTGAAAGAATGTAATGGTTATAATTCACTTCTCACAGCTCAGAAAGGCAGAAATTTGATGCCAGATATGCTGCAAATGAACATTCTATTTGCCCGGTCATTATTAACAGCAGAACACTGTTTAAACTCAGTGAAATTCATATTTAACATGATTCAGACGATTTGGGCGCTAAAACAGAAGAGAGCAGTCAACAAACTCAGATGTGTGGAAACAATGCTTACACCTTGTGGGGAGACCTAATTTGGTCCTTCTGACACCTAAATAAGTCTTTTTTGCTGCTCTAATGCAAAAGGCCACTGAAAGAATGTAATGGTTATAATTCACTTCTCACAGCTCAGAAAGGCAGAAATTTGATGCCAGATATGCTGCAAATGAACATTCTATTTGCCCGGTCATTATTAACAGCAGAACACTGTTTAAACTGAGTGAAATTCATATTTAGCATGATTCAGACGATTTGGGCGCTAAAACAGAAGAGGGCAGTCAACAACTCAGGATGTGTGGAAACAATGCTTACACCTTGTGGGGAGACCTAATTTGGTCCTTCTGACACCTAAATAAGTCTTTTTTGCTGCTCTAATGCAAAAGGCCACTGAAAGAATGTAATGGTTATAATTCACTTCTCACAGCTCAGAAAGGCAGAAATTTGATGCCAGATATGCTGCAAATGAACATTCTATTTGCCCGGTCATTATTAACAGCAGAACACTGTTTAAACTCAGTGAAATTCATATTTAACATGATTCAGACGATTTGGGCGCTAAAACAGAAGGGAGCAGTCAACAACTCAGGATGTGTGGAAACAATGCTTACACCTTGTGGGGAGACCTAATTTGGTCCTTCTGACACCTAAATAAGTCTTTTTTGCTGCTCTAATGCAAAAGGCCACTGAAAGAATGTAATGGTTATAATTCACTTCTCACAGCTCAGAAAGGCAGAAATTTGATGCCAGATATGCTGCAAATGAACATTCTATTTGCCCGGTCATTATTAACAGCAGAACACTGTTTAAACTCAGTGAAATTCATATTTAACATGATTCAGACGATTTGGGCGCTAAAACAGAAGAGAGCAGTCAATAAACTCAGATGTGTGAAAACAATGCTTACACCTTGTGGGGAGACCTAATTTAGTCCTTCTGACACCTAAATAAGTCTTTTTTGCTGCTCTAATGCAAAAGGCCACTGAAAGAATGTAATGGTTATAATTCACTTCTCACAGCTCAGAAAGGCAGAAATTTGATGCCAGATATGCTGCAAATGAACATTCTATTTGCCCGGTCATTATTAACAGCAGAACACTGTTTAAACTCAGTGAAATTCATATTTAACATGATTCAGACGATTTGGGCGCTAAAACAGAAGAGAGCAGTCCAACAACTCAGATGTGTGGAAACAATGCTTACACCTTGTGGGGAGACCTAATTTGGTCCTTCTGACACCTAAATAAGTCTTTTTTGCTGCTCTAATGCAAAAGGCCACTGAAAGAATGTAATGGTTATAATTCACTTCTCACAGCTCAGAAAGGCAGAAATTTGATGCCAGATATGCTGCAAATGAACATTCTATTTGCCCGGTCATTATTAACAGCAGAACACTGTTTAAACTCAGTGAAATTCATATTTAACATGATTCAGACGATTTGGGCGCTAAAACAGAAGAGAGCAGTCAATAAACTCAGGATGTGTGGAAACAATGCTTACACCTTGTGGGGAGACCTAATTTGGTCCTTCTGACACCTAAATAAGTCTTTTTTGCTGCTCTAATGCAAAAGGCCACTGAAAGAATGTAATGGTTATAATTCACTTCTCACAGCTCAGAAAGGCAGAAATTTGATGCCAGATATGCTGCAAATGAACATTCTATTTGCCCGGTCATTATTAACAGCAGAACACTGTTTAAACTCAGTGAAATTCATATTTAACATGATTCAGACGATTTGGGCGCTAAAACAGAAGAGAGCAGTCAACAACTCAGGATGTGTGGAAACAATGCTTACACCTTGTGGGGAGACCTAATTTGGTCCTTCTGACACCTAAATAAGTCTTTTTTGCTGCTCTAATGCAAAAGGCCACTGAAAGAATGTAATGGTTATAATTCACTTCTCACAGCTCAGAAAGGCAGAAATTTGATGCCAGATATGCTGCAAATGAACATTCTATTTGCCCGGTCATTATTAACAGCAGAACACTGTTTAAACTCAGTGAAATTCATATTTAACATGATTCAGACGATTTGGGCGCTAAAACAGAAGGGAGCAGTCAACCAGCTCAGGTGTGTGGAAACAATGCTTACACCTTGTGGGGAGACCTAATTTGGTCCTTCTGACACCTAAATAAGTCTTTTTTGCTGCTCTAATGCAAAAGGCCACTGAAAGAATGTAATGGTTATAATTCACTTCTCACAGCTCAGAAAGGCAGAAATTTGATGCCAGATATGCTGCAAATGAACATTCTATTTGCCCGGTCATTATTAACAGCAGAACACTGTTTAAACTCAGTGAAATTCATATTTAACATGATTCAGACGATTTGGGCGCTAAAACAGAAGAGAGCAGTCAACAAACTCAGATGTGTGGAAACAATGCTTACACCTTGTGGGGAGACCTAATTTGGTCCTTCTGACACCTAAATAAGTCTTTTTTGCTGCTCTAATGCAAAAGGCCACTGAAAGAATGTAATGGTTATAATTCACTTCTCACAGCTCAGAAAGGCAGAAATTTGATGCCAGATATGCTGCAAATGAACATTCTATTTGCCCGGTCATTATTAACAGCAGAACACTGTTTAAACTCAGTGAAATTCATATTTAACATGATTCAGACGATTTGGGCGCTAAAACAGATGGGAGCTGTCCAACAGCTAAGGTGTGTGGAAACAATGCTTACACCTTGTGGGGAGACCTAATTTGGTCCTTCTGACACCTAAATAAGTCTTTTTTGCTGCTCTAATGCAAAAGGCCACTGAAAGAATGTAATGGTTATAATTCACTTCTCACAGCTCAGAAAGGCAGAAATTTGATGCCAGATATGCTGCAAATGAACATTCTATTTGCCCGGTCATTATTAACAGCAGAACACTGTTTAAACTCAGTGAAATTCATATTTAACATGATTCAGACGATTTGGGCGCTAAAACAGAAGAGAGCAGTCAACAAACTCAGATGTGTGGAAACAATGCTTACACCTTGTGGGGAGACCTAATTTGGTCCTTCTGACACCTAAATAAGTCTTTTTTGCTGCTCTAATGCAAAAGGCCACTGAAAGAATGTAATGGTTATAATTCACTTCTCACAGCTCAGAAAGGCAGAAATTTGATGCCAGATATGCTGCAAATGAACATTCTATTTGCCCGGTCATTATTAACAGCAGAACACTGTTTAAACTCAGTGAAATTCATATTTAACATGATTCAGACGATTTGGGCGCTAAAACAGAAGAGAGCAGTCAACAACTCAGATGTGTGGAAACAATGCTTACACCTTGTGGGGAGACCTAATTTGGTCCTTCTGACACCTAAATAAGTCTTTTTTGCTGCTCTAATGCAAAAGGCCACTGAAAGAATGTAATGGTTATAATTCACTTCTCACAGCTCAGAAAGGCAGAAATTTGATGCCAGATATGCTGCAAATGAACATTCTATTTGCCCGGTCATTATTAACAGCAGAACACTGTTTAAACTCAGTGAAATTCATATTTAACATGATTCAGACGATTTGGGCGCTAAAACAGAATGGGAGCTGTCAACAGCTAAGGTGTGTGGAAACAATGCTTACACCTTGTGGGGAGACCTAATTTGGTCCTTCTGACACCTAAATAAGTCTTTTTTGCTGCTCTAATGCAAAAGGCCACTGAAAGAATGTAATGGTTATAATTCACTTCTCACAGCTCAGAAAGGCAGAAATTTGATGCCAGATATGCTGCAAATGAACATTCTATTTGCCCGGTCATTATTAACAGCAGAACACTGTTTAAACTCAGTGAAATTCATATTTAACATGATTCAGACGATTTGGGCGCTAAAACAGAAGAGAGCAGTCAACAACTCAGATGTGTGGAAACAATGCTTACACCTTGTGGGGAGACCTAATTTGGTCCTTCTGACACCTAAATAAGTCTTTTTTGCTGCTCTAATGCAAAAGGCCACTGAAAGAATGTAATGGTTATAATTCACTTCTCACAGCTCAGAAAGGCAGAAATTTGATGCCAGATATGCTGCAAATGAACATTCTATTTGCCCGGTCATTATTAACAGCAGAACACTGTTTAAACTCAGTGAAATTCATATTTAACATGATTCAGACGATTTGGGCGCTAAAACAGAAGAGAGCAGTCAACAACTCAGATGTGTGGAAACAATGCTTACACCTTGTGGGGAGACCTAATTTGGTCCTTCTGACACCTAAATAAGTCTTTTTTGCTGCTCTAATGCAAAAGGCCACTGAAAGAATGTAATGGTTATAATTCACTTCTCACAGCTCAGAAAGGCAGAAATTTGATGCCAGATATGCTGCAAATGAACATTCTATTTGCCCGGTCATTATTAACAGCAGAACACTGTTTAAACTCAGTGAAATTCATATTTAACATGATTCAGACGATTTGGGCGCTAAAACAGAATGAGAGCTAGTCAACAACTCAGGTGTGTGGAAACAATGCTTACACCTTGTGGGGAGACCTAATTTGGTCCTTCTGACACCTAAATAAGTCTTTTTTGCTGCTCTAATGCAAAAGGCCACTGAAAGAATGTAATGGTTATAATTCACTTCTCACAGCTCAGAAAGGCAGAAATTTGATGCCAGATATGCTGCAAATGAACATTCTATTTGCCCGGTCATTATTAACAGCAGAACACTGTTTAAACTCAGTGAAATTCATATTTAACATGATTCAGACGATTTGGGCGCTAAAACAGAAGAGAGCAGTCAACAAACTCAGATGTGTGCAAACAATGCTTACACCTTGTGGGGAGACCTAATTTGGTCCTTCTGACACCTAAATAAGTCTTTTTTGCTGCTCTAATGCAAAAGGCCACTGAAAGAATGTAATGGTTATAATTCACTTCTCACAGCTCAGAAAGGCAGAAATTTGATGCCAGATATGCTGCAAATGAACATTCTATTTGCCCGGTCATTATTAACAGCAGAACACTGTTTAAACTGAGTGAAATTCATATTCAACATGATTCAGACGATTTGGGCGCTAAAACAGAAGAGAGCAGTCAATAAACTCAGATGTGTGGAAACAATGCTTACACCTTGTGGGGAGACCTAATTTGGTCCTTCTGACACCTAAATAAGTCTTTTTTGCTGCTCTAATGCAAAAGGCCACTGAAAGAATGTAATGGTTATAATTCACTTCTCACAGCTCAGAAAGGCAGAAATTTGATGCCAGATATGCTGCAAATGAACATTCTATTTGCCCGGTCATTATTAACAGCAGAACACTGTTTAAACTCAGTGAAATTCATATTTAACATGATTCAGACGATTTGGGCGCTAAAACAGAATGAGAGCAGTCAACAACTCAGATGTGTGGAAACAATGCTTACACCTTGTGGGGAGACCTAATTTGGTCCTTCTGACACCTAAATAAGTCTTTTTTGCTGCTCTAATGCAAAAGGCCACTGAAAGAATGTAATGGTTATAATTCACTTCTCACAGCTCAGAAAGGCAGAAATTTGATGCCAGATATGCTGCAAATGAACATTCTATTTGCCCGGTCATTATTAACAGCAGAACACTGTTTAAACTCAGTGAAATTCATATTTAACATGATTCAGACGATTTGGGCGCTAAAACAGATGGGAGCTGTCCAACAGCTAAGGTGTGTGGAAACAATGCTTACACCTTGTGGGGAGACCTAATTTGGTCCTTCTGACACCTAAATAAGTCTTTTTTGCTGCTCTAATGCAAAAGGCCACTGAAAGAATGTAATGGTTATAATTCACTTCTCACAGCTCAGAAAGGCAGAAATTTGATGCCAGATATGCTGCAAATGAACATTCTATTTGCCCGGTCATTATTAACAGCAGAACACTGTTTAAACTCAGTGAAATTCATATTTAACATGATTCAGACGATTTGGGCGCTAAAACAGAATGAGAGCATGTCAACAACTCAGATGTGTGGAAACAATGCTTACACCTTGTGGGGAGACCTAATTTGGTCCTTCTGACACCTAAATAAGTCTTTTTTGCTGCTCTAATGCAAAAGGCCACTGAAAGAATGTAATGGTTATAATTCACTTCTCACAGCTCAGAAAGGCAGAAATTTGATGCCAGATATGCTGCAAATGAACATTCTATTTGCCCGGTCATTATTAACAGCAGAACACTGTTTAAACTCAGTGAAATTCATATTTAACATGATTCAGACGATTTGGGCGCTAAAACAGAAGAGAGCAGTCAACAAACTCAGATGTGTGGAAACAATGCTTACACCTTGTGGGGAGACCTAATTTGGTCCTTCTGACACCTAAATAAGTCTTTTTTGCTGCTCTAATGCAAAAGGCCACTGAAAGAATGTAATGGTTATAATTCACTTCTCACAGCTCAGAAAGGCAGAAATTTGATGCCAGATATGCTGCAAATGAACATTCTATTTGCCCGGTCATTATTAACAGCAGAACACTGTTTAAACTCAGTGAAATTCATATTTAACATGATTCAGACGATTTGGGCGCTAAAACAGAATGGAGCAGTCAACAAACTCAGATGTGTGGAAACACTTCTTACACCTTGTGGGGAGACCTAATTTGGTCCTTCTGACACCTAAATAAGTCTTTTTTGCTGCTCTAATGCAAAAGGC
This sequence comes from Fundulus heteroclitus, assembly GCF_011125445.2. Taxonomy (NCBI): domain Eukaryota; kingdom Metazoa; phylum Chordata; class Actinopteri; order Cyprinodontiformes; family Fundulidae; genus Fundulus; species Fundulus heteroclitus. The sequence continues at coordinate 2,376 of NW_023396633.1, read as the reverse complement.
CACTGAAAGAATATAATGGTAATAATTCACTTCTCACAGCTCAGAAAGGCAGAAATTTGATGCCAGATATGCTGCAAATGAACATTCTATTTGCCCGGTCATTATTAACAGCAGAACACTGTTTAAACTCAGTGAAATTCATATTTAACATGATTCAGACGATTTGGGCGCTAAAACAGAAGAAAACAGTCAACAAACTCAGGTGTGTGGAAACAATGCTTACACCTTGTGGGGAGACCTAATTTGGTCCTTCTAACACCTAAATAAGTCTTTTTTGCTGCTCTAATGCAAAAGGCCACTGAAAGAATGTAATGGTTATAATTCACTTCTCACAGCTCAGAAAGGCAGAAATTTGATGCCAGATATGCTGCAAATGAACATTCTATTTGCCCGGTCATTATTAACAGCAGAACACTGTTTAAACTCAGTGAAATTCATATTTAACATGATTCAGACGATTTGGGCGCTAAAACAGAAGAGAGCAGTCAATAAACTCAGGATGTGTGGAAACAATGCTTACACCTTGTGGGGAGACCTAATTTGGTCCTTCTGACACCTAAATAAGTCTTTTTTGCTGCTCTAATGCAAAAGGCCACTGAAAGAATGTAATGGTTATAATTCACTTCTCACAGCTCAGAAAGGCAGAAATTTGATGCCAGATATGCTGCAAATGAACATTCTATTTGCCCGGTCATTATTAACAGCAGAACACTGTTTAAACTCAGTGAAATTCATATTTAACATGATTCAGACGATTTGGGCGCTAAAACAGAATGAGAGCAGTCAACAACTCAGGTGTGTGGAAACAATGCTTACACCTTGTGGGGAGACCTAATTTGGTCCTTCTGACACCTAAATAAGTCTTTTTTGCTGCTCTAATGCAAAGGGCCACTGAAAGAATGTAATGGTTATAATTCACTTCTCACAGCTCAGAAAGGCAGACATTTGATGCCAGATATCCTGCAAATGAACATTCTATTTGCCCGGTCATTATTAACAGCAGAGCACTGTTTAAACTCAGTGAAAATTCATATTTAACATGATTCAGACGATTTGGGCGCTAAAACAGAAGAGAGCAGTCAACAACTCAGGTGTGTGGAAACAATGCTTACACCTTGTGGGGAGACCTAATTTGGTCCTTCTGACACCTAAATAAGTCTTTTTTGCTGCTCTAATGCAAAAGGCCACTGAAAGAATGTAATGGTTATAATTCACTTCTCACAGCTCAGAAAGGCAGAAATTTGATGCCAGATATGCTGCAAATGAACATTCTATTTGCCCGGTCATTATTAACAGCAGAACACTGTTTAAACTCAGTGAAATTCATATTTAACATGATTCAGACGATTTGGGCGCTAAAACAGAGAGAAGCAGTCAACAAACTCAGATGTGTGGAAACAATGCTTACACCTTGTGGGGAGACCTAATTTGGTCCTTCTGACACCTAAATAAGTCTTTTTTGCTGCTCTAATGCAAAAGGCCACTGAAAGAATGTAATGGTTATAATTCACTTCTCACAGCTCAGAAAGGCAGAAATTTGATGCCAGATATGCTGCAAATGAACATTCTATTTGCCCGGTCATTATTAACAGCAGAACACTGTTTAAACTCAGTGAAATTCATATTTAACATGATTCAGACGATTTGGGCGCTAAAACAGAAGAGAGCAGTCAAATAACTCAGATGTGTGGAAACAATGCTTACACCTTGTGGGGAGACCTAATTTGGTCCTTCTGACACCTAAATAAGTCTTTTTTGCTGCTCTAATGCAAAAGGCCACTGAAAGAATGTAATGGTTATAATTCACTTCTCACAGCTCAGAAAGGCAGAAATTTGATGCCAGATATGCTGCAAATGAACATTCTATTTGCCCGGTCATTATTAACAGCAGAACACTGTTTAAACTGAGTGAAATTCATATTTAACATGATTCAGACGATTTAGGTGCTAAAACAGATGGGAGCTGTCCAACAGCTAAGGTGTGTGGAAAACAATGCTTACCCCTTGTGGGGAGACCTAATTTGGTCCTTCTGACACCTAAATAAGTCTTTTTTGCTGCTCTAATGCAAAGGCCACTGAAAGAATGTAATGGTTATAATTCACTTCTCACAGCTCAGAAAGGCAGAAATTTGATGCCAGATATGCTGCAAATGAACATTCTATTTGCCCGGTCATTATTAACAGCAGAAACACTGTTTAAACTGCAGTGGTGAAATGCCATATATTAACATGATCAGACGATTTGGGGCCTAAAACAGGAAGAGGAGAGTCAAGTCCAACAAACTCAGATGTGTGGAAGAATACATGCGTACACCTTGTGGGAGAGACATAATGTATGGTCCTTCTTACACCCTAATATAAGGTCTTTTTTTTTCT